>NC_091744.1:78079960-78159960 GCF_043380555.1 Nothobranchius furzeri | reverse complement strand
CAGATAGATAGATAGATAGATAGATAGATAGATAGATAGATAGATAGATAGATAGACAGATAGATAGATAGATAGATAGATAGATAGATAGATAGATAGATAGATAGATAGACAGATAGATAGATAGATAGATCACAATAACAAGCTGAAGGTAGGAGAGGGCCAAGGCAAAGACAAATATAAATAGAGTTCAAAAGAAAATGAAACTTGACTGAAAAAGTAATTATTCATAAGTTGAACATCAGAGCTGACTTGAGAAGGACTTAAATAACACTTTCCATCAAACTAACAACAGCTAAACAAACATTTAGAACATCTACAGATGCACTGAAGTACCTTGCTGGCCCTGAGGATCTGATACATGAGTGGCAGGCCATGCGTGATGAGCTCCTCTGTGTACTCCTCTTCCTCGATGCAGCTGAACTCTTTCAGGAGACCCTGGATCAGAGGTCGGCGGTGCTGATGAAAACACGTTCGCAGAGACTCCAACCAAGTGTGCAAAGTCCATGGGACCCCTGGGAAACAGGTCCAGACACATTCAACTCGTACCTAGCGTTGATCCTTCACAGAGAAAAGGTTATCGTACAAAACTCTGAAAATAAAATGTTCAAACCCACCGAGGCTCCGTATGTCTATGGTGATGTCAACGTGCCCGTGTTCAGAGCTGTGGTACATGGCTTCTTTAAGAGCTTTAAGTTTGGCCTTTCCGGTCCGAACAAGGTCAAGCTGAGATGACGAACTTCCAGCTTCCAGCTCTGAACTTTCAGCCAGCATCTCCTCTAAGGAGAGTACATCCCCTTTCCCTTTCTCTGTGTGGGACAGCAGCTTACGAAACACGTTTCTGCAAACACAAAACGAACCAATGAAAAGAAATGTATGAAACATATTTTTATGGAAGAGAAATTTGTGCTCCCTCCTATCAAAAATAATAATAATACACAATAAAATAGGAAGCATTTGAAAGTGTCTTTAACTGAGTTGGAGGTTATCGTAAACATCCTTTGGCAGTCTGCTACTAAAACAGATGAGATGGTAGCACTGGCTGTTAAAGATGCACTATGATTACTCACATGGTTGAAAATCAATGGTAAACACTTATTTCTTTAGTGATTTGTCAGTTTCAAACAACTGTGTGGTACCAATGTGTGAATTTTAAGAAGCAGTGTAGATTAATCCAAGTTTAGTGAAAAATGAGCTCAATGGGATAGAAAAAATGATGGTCTCACAACACAAAACTAACATATTAGAAAGCAGAAAAACAGCAGCTTCAGAAGCATGGACAGGTTCAGCTGAACCTTCTGAGAAATCCGATATAAGCAAATGCTTGTCGTTAAATAAAGACGCATTTTTTGTAAAAACATACTTTTTCTTACATTAACATGTTGACAAAACAAGTAATATTGTCAAAAACCTGTAAACTATATAATTGCAAAGTAACATCAAGACAATTATCCTAAAGAATCCAGACATCAGGAGTATTAGGATTAGTACCTTCATCTTAAACCAGTTATATCCAGTCCTACATGTTTCTACTGCCCTCTGGTGGAGGCTATCTATGTTGCAGGAGCCAATAAATTTTGTTGGATCATATTGTTGAATAACTAAATAACATAAATACTATATAATTACATAGTAGTTATATTAACATTACCCCAAAACATCTCTGTTTAAGAAAGTAGTTTTTAACAAGCTTTAAAAGCTTTAAAAACTTTGTTTTGAAGAGTAAAAATGACTTTTAAATTGCTCGGTGTGATAATTAATTAAGATTCATCCTAGAAAACTCTTTTATTTGCAAACTTTCATTTATTTTTCTTAGATATTAAATTGTGAGCAATTAACAGGCTGACCATTTAAAATGGCAGATTCTAGTTATAATTTTAAATAATTGCTTTTAAAACATGCACATCAATATTAGAACAATCTGAATGGAGACAAGTTAAATCATCAAGTAACCGTGACTCAACCCAGTTCGGGTGTAGAAAGCTGAACGAGCGTGCTTATTTGTGCATTATTATCTTGAAATAGCCTTTTAACGCAACATAAATATTAGCTACCTATGTCCGTGGGCTGCAGCCAGGCTGTAGGAGTTCATGTCTCCCTGTGGCGCAGTAGAAATGCCATTCCGGTACATGGTTCCCACCATGGGATCGGCCCCCCGTTCCAGCAACAAACTCACCAACTCAAAGTTACCTGCGAGTGAAAAATAACAGCCCGAGGTCACAGACGGACAAGAAAACTAAACCATAACAAGAAAGATGAAAGGGAAGGACTTGTTTTATCTTTTTTTGTCTGCATTTATCTTAATTTTCCAGCTTTTGGGATAATTTAGCCTGTGAGAGGAGCCAGAGTCCACACTAGTCAGGTGTTGCAGATGGCTGGTGCTATCAGCGTGGTGCAGTGAATCTGGACGGGAGGAAAGCCCTGCTGCGTGTCTGTACCTGCAGCGGCAGCCAGCTGCAGCGGCGTCTCTGTGTAGTTTTCCATCCCGTCCTGCAGGGATCCCTCCACGTTGGCTCTGGCATCCAGCAGCAGCTGCAAGCAGCAACACGAGCAAGCAAATGGGAGAGCGAGAGGCAAACAAAAAAGAAAAGAAAAAGAAAAGGAAGCCAATTAACCGACAGGTCCAGTTTAAAAAAAGGTTTATGCTGCTTTCATTTTGTGAGCACATCAACACATTTTCTGTTTCAGCCTGGGGTGTTGCAGAACGTAATGAGCATGGTTTTGTATTTTTTCTCTTCTCACTTTAGCTCAAACAAAGCCGCTGATCATTTTTAACATCTGAAAGACAAATTGGCTTTTCCACATTTTTAATACTTCTCAATGGACTGCCTGTAAATTATTCCACCTTTCCAAAAGTTTTTTGTTTTTTGCTTTTTTTTCCCAAGTTAACAAGCATTAAGCCAATTTTAAGCCACAAATTTATGATCAAATAACAGAAAAAACAGGGTCAATTTCAAATCAAATCAAATCAAATCGCTTTTATTGTCACGTCACATGTGCAGGTACACCGGTACAGTACATGCGAGTGAAATTCTTGTGTGCGAGCTTCACAGCAACAGTTGTGCAAAATACAGTAACTTAAAAACAAGCAAAATATAAAAATGGCTAATCTAAGTAATAATATATATAGTATGTAAGGTATATACATTCCTAAATGTGTGTGCTAAGTATTTTATTTTTATTTTTCTACGAAAATTCGAAAAAATTCTACGAAAAAATTTCTATTTAAATCATCTTGTAAGATTATACACGAAAAGAATAATAATTACTGTCAAATAGCAAGGTATAACAGGATTGAATTTTAAATATCATCTGTTTACCTTGCATTTATTGCACTTAGCGACCAACTGTGTATGTCACAAGGATTAAATACTTTCCATTGTAATATATTGATTCAAAAATCCAATGGAAAGAGTGCTGAGGGCAAGCTGAATTAATGAAACAAGCTCAATACCAATCAGGGTGCTGCGTTTCCACTTCCTAAATGCAGTTTGATCTGTTTTTAGTCAAAACCTCACAGGCAGAAAACAAAGCGTTGTCCTCAGGCGACTCTTTCAATTTGGACAGGAGACAGAAACCGGAGAAAACTGAGATTTGATGACAGAAATGGCAGCGATGACCAACCATGAGCGGAAGCACAACAACAGGTCACGATGAGAGTCACAGGTGAGGAAGGATGTCACTACCTGCACCACAGGCACATGTCCGTGTAACACAGCGAAAGTGAGGGGCGTCGCCTGCCGCGTTTCGGGAAAGACTGAGGGATGCTTGTGAACTGTGTTTGGCACCTGGGGAAGGGACACAGGTGGGTGGGATGGACAGGTAGGAGGGAGAAAGATGAGGGAGAGAGATACCAAGCCATTAAAACGACTACATGGGACACAAGACGGCGGCTACACGGAGGACAGAGGAGGGGAAGGAAGAGGAGGAGGAAGATCTACAGGAGAAACTAGTGATTAACCCTGGGAGAGAACACCCTGCCCCCCCCCCCCCCCCCCCTCTCTAATGAGCCCAGTGGATTGATGTGTGTTGTTAGGTCGTGTTTGAATAGTTTCACTTGGATCTACTGAGTGTTTCTGTGAAAAGGTTCTGACCCGGCTGCTCTACGACTCGTTAGCAGGTCAAGCACGACACAGTTAGAAAAATCACGAGGAGGAAAAAAAAACACACACCAAGAGACGTTTTCTTCCTCAGCTTGTAAAAAATAAATAAAAATCTGGGATGAAGACGTATGGATGAAATGTTTAAAAAGCAATTTGATCATTTTGGTCAAAACGAGTGATTTATTATACAATAAACATCATCATGTATATTTATGAGAAGAAAAGTGACGTGTAAGAAAGTGTTGTTCAATCTAAACTCTGACAATAAAAATTAAAGCTTGCTTCCTACTGATGTATAAAGATCTCTTTAGAAGAAATATCTTGAATTCCCTGTAAATATTTCTAAATCAGTATTTTGCACATTAGTCCAACTTTCTTAAAACTACATTTTGATGCACACATTTCACTTTATTTTTGTTATTGCTAAAAGCCCAGAGAAGCTGTCATGGTCTGGGGGTTTCCTCCCACCACTTACTATTTTGTTTTGAGTCTCCTGCTGCAGGTGGGCGTGTCTGGAGGTGGCCAAGCTGATGGTCATCAGCTCATCAGTCGGCCACGGAGTACTTAAGCAGCTGAGAGACACCATCGCTTCGCTGGATGATTGCTCTACCTGGGTATCTTGCTACAGCCACCTTGAGGATAATATTTGAGCCCTTGAACCTTTTGAGTATTTGTTGGATTTTTGCATTTTACTTCCTGCTCTTGTTTCCAGACAAGACCTCCACCTCATCTCTGACTGGCAGAATTCTGGAACCTCTACGCCTGCTTGTCTCTCAGTCCCTCCCTGGCCAAAGTCACCTCCAGCAGCCCACCTATTCTCTCCTGGATCTGCACATCGCCATGCTCAGCTCCCTCCACCTCCAACTCTGGACCTCGGCTCCTAGGAATTCCATCTACCCCAGACCGGACCACTCCCCCTCGCTATTCCCTTTCTTCAGACTGTAAGCTCTCATGGATAACTAAAGTCTCCTGTCGCCCTCTTCGAGCTGGACCTAACCTCCCTCTGTCTGCAGATTCCCGCACCTGACTCCTGTTGGAAGATCTCAGCCACATTACGGCTGCTCCCTTTGTTCTTCCTTTTAATAAATTATTGTTTTGAAACTCTTAACGAAATCCGTGAACTGATTCTGTATGTCGTGGGTTAGACTCTTGCCTCACAGCATGACGGAAGCCTGTCGGTTAAGTTTTTTAACTATGCCACTAATAATTTAGCTGAATGAGATTCAGGCCCTGTCCACACGTAGCCGGGGATCTGCCAAAACGTAGATATTTTTCTACGTTTTGGCCTGTCATCCACACAAACGACACGAAAACGGATCTTTTTAAAAACTCCGGCCAAAGTGAAGATCTGCGTTCTCTCCGTTTTGGGTGTCTGCGTGTGGACAGACAAAACCGGAGTTTTAAAGTCCGCAACGTCACTTTTTGCGACAGAAAACTGCTGACATCACGTGTGCGACCTGTGTTTACACTAGCCGACAGCATGGATGCCCTCAGAGCTGCGCTCGCTTTATCAATTGTCCAAGCGCTTTTTGCTCGTTTGTTTTTGCAAGTGGAATTACTGCTCCTTGCGGAAGACCACAGACGAAGGACGAGGTTAAGAACGGGGGAAGTACTGCCGCCTACAGGTCTGGCATGTCCTTAACAACATATTTATCCAGGTACGTGTGGACAGATTTTTTTAAAACGAGGTGGTGTGGATGCAAGATTTTGGAGGGGCGGATATTCGTTTAAAAAAAACCGGCTACGTGTGGACTAGGCCTTAATCTGGAAGTGAGAGCAGAACTTTCTTTTTTTGCTGATTATGATAAAAGCAACAGAGATGAGGAGACCAGGATCATGAGGGTGACACCTTCTTGTTGTGAACTAAAACATCAAATATTTCTTAGAAGAATAAATGATTCTAAAGTAAACTGGTTTTTGGTTTTAATTGTCTGCTTGGACTCCCTCATGATCCTCACCCTCAGAAGCAATGAGAGGAGAGACAACAGGAGGAGATGAGGGACGACATGTTTGGTTTTCTCCAATTCAAGAACACATCGTTATCTTCTATTTCACTAACTTTTAGTCATAAAATTAAATCTCTGGCCTTGACTTTGATTTGGTGATCAAATCTGCAAAAGAGGAAACTGATTCTGTTTTCACTACCAACCTCGCTGTTAATGTCCGCTCCTGCATCCAGTAGCATCTGCACCATGGCTTCGTCTCCTCGTACACAAGCGTACATCAGCGGTGTCATCCCCTACAAACAAACAAATGAAAACATCAAGAACTAAACCAGCCTTGCAACATTAAATTAAAGACCATCTCAGTGGAACATTCAGTCCGGAGCTTTGCGTTTGAAACTGTTCTTTAAGATGGCCCTCTGGGCTAAAAGTTGATCTCTCTCATGGAACATTGTGAGTTGCACTTCCAGTTTTCCCTGGTGATTTACTGTTCTGCTGGTTAACAGTCATGATATAATGCAGAGCAGTTTGGCAGGAGAGCTGCAGGAAAAATAAGCCAGAAGAAAATTTAATATGCATGCTTTTTACTCACAAGTCAACTCGCTGGAGAAAGAGCCAACCACATAAAACACACCCCTCAGCAGGGTTCATATATAAGAGTGTGTACCTGGGTGTGAATACGCCAGGAAGTGCATTATTTATTATGTTGACTGTGTCTCTAACCTGCTCATTCATGCTGTTGATTCCATCTGGCCCAAGCAGGTTGACGGCCTGCTTTACCAGGTCCGTGCGTCCGCAGCTGAGCATACGGAAGCCCAGGTCCTGCAGGAACTTAGCCTCGGTAGAGGCGGCATCCAGTTTCCTCGAGGCACAGAAGCAGTCGTCTGTTCTGAAGGCCAAAAACACACAGATTCACAGTCATGGTCAAGACTGGTCTTCTGATTTGTTTGCCCTAAAACCCTGAGAAGATTTACCATCAAAGGGAAAGTGGTCAGTTGCAAGTCATTCTCCACTCTTGGCAACAATGTATGTGAGTTTAAATTATGATACTTTTATGGCTGGCACGCGCGCGCACACACACACACACACACACACACACACGCTCACACACACTCCTATGCAGGATGAAAGGAAGCTGTATACCGGAGCTGGCGGGGTTCACAGTCCACTCCAGGCAGCAGCAGCCTGGCAGCCTGCCGGACGTCATCGCTGTCCACCGAGAAGCTCCGTCTGTGTTCGGTGTGGACCACGGCCACTCGGACCCACTCCATCAGAGGAGGCAGCACCATGAACGGCCTGTGGGGGGAGGTAGAGGCCCATAAAACCCAACTTTAGTCAGACTGAGAACTAACTTAGGAGAAACTTATTCTGTATTCTGATATTTTTAATTTTTTAAGTATGAGTAAATTGATTCAGGGAAGGGTGAAATAAGCTATGCTTCTTCCTATTCCTTTTCGAACAATTATGGTTGTGATAAGTTATCTAAGTTGGAAATTACTATATGTATTGTTTTATTTGTTTGAAATAAAAAATAAAAACTTAGAACTCCTGTCATTTTGCATGATGCAGTGGAGTCCAGGGTGAGCTTGGTCTAAAAGATTCAAATAAAAAAAATTATAAATATTTGCTTAATATGTGAAAAATATAGGAAAAATAAAAATCACTCACTGTTCTTAATTTTGTCACATCAATGTTTTTTTTTCCCGTTTTGAGCAAACTGAAACCAGTCACATAAAAAAAGGTTTTAGGCTTTATTAGAACACATTAATAGTCTCTGAAAATGCTCTGTGGTGGGTCCAAAGCCGTGTAAAAGCATGCATCATCCTAAGTTTCTTTCCTTTTGCTTGCTGTGCTCGGCCTTATAAGGTTTTGTGAACATTGAGATGCACAGACGTACTGCACAACAACATCCATAATTCATGAGAGCTCCCTGCCTGTTGAAGGTAAACTAAAGATGGGGTGATATTTCCTCAAATGCGCTACGGCACTCCGACAGAAGCAGGAGGAATCCATCAAACGGTTGATCCCGACTCCCTCAAAGGCTTGTGAGCCTGTGGCAGACATTAAAACTACAGTACAGCAGAGGAGTTCACTGTGGGAGCCGAGGCAAAGACTCTGCAGCTTCACACCCCAGAAGGTTTTCAGATTTTATCCACATCGGGAATTTATAATTAGATTTGCAGCAAATTTGTATAAAGTTAATCTTGCTTCAGTGTTGATATTTTGGAAATAAAATGCTGGTGATGATGAGCTACGACGTAGCCACAGCTGCCCCGGGGCTCACCAACAGAGGCGAGGCCTGCTGAACACAAACGCCGCCGGTCCTTTCGACCACCACCAGCAGGAAAGGCGGATTAAGTGTTATCCCCAAGGACTCAACTGCAGCAGGGATTGCACCTGCAACCTTCCAATTACTGGACAACCCGCTCTACCTCCTGAGCTTCAAACTTTACATATTTTCAGTGCATACGACAGCTTTTCCTCTAATGACTGCAGTTATAAAGGTCAGAATAAATAAGAAATGCCATTAATTTTCCCTTGAAGGTCTGTTATTGTAAACATAAGTTAGAATCTAACAGTGCTGCTTGGCCTCCAGTCTGCTTCTGCCCTGCTGCCAGACATGTTACCTGCAGCCATACTGTACAACACATTTTTATGGTGTCCAGTTTCGACCTTTGTTACTGTGCTGACAGCTTTCTCCAATCGAGCAAAAATGATTCATGCGTGTATCCATACTCTGCTCCTGCGTTGTTCTGTTCAAGGTCATTAAGGAGAGAAAGAAACAACAAAGGAGGAGAAAGGTTGTTCGAATAACCTTTGAGCAGATCATCGTAAGTCACAACAAAAACCAAGATTTATGTTCTCACTTGATTAAAGTGAAATTTACACTCACAAGACACTATCGGGTGCACCTGTTCAACTTGTTAACTAAGTCGCCTAATCAGCCAATCACATGGCAGCAACTCGATGCAGTTAAGCATCCAGAGGTGGTGAAGTTTCCTTCAGACTGAGCATCAGAAATGGTGAAGAAATTAGATTTGAGTGACTTTGATGGTTAGTGCCAATGAGGCTGATCTCAGTGACTGAATTAATGCAGTTTTGAGGACAGAATTGTGTCCAACGCGAGTAATAACAAAAAAAACAAAACAACAACAAATAGCTGCTGAGTGAAGAATAACCAGTTAAACTATCACGACATGGGAGGATTCAGAAAAACCCACACAAAAGTGAAACAGTTACACAGAAAACAAAGTCCCAATTCTTCCTAATTCCATTTTTGGTTCTTTTTTAAAACACAGAAAAAGTTTCTTTGTACCTTTCATGCTGACAGTTTAGTTCGCATCTGCAAACATCCTCAGAGCTGACGCTGATGTGGCGTCACTTCCTTCTCCGTTTATCCGCGGCAGCAGAGGATGTTGTCGCCCTCTGCTGCCCGCTCTCCCCTCTCCGATGATGCAGTCCCATGCATGATCCAACGTGTAAACTCCATCGTCTCTGTTCATGGTCCCACATCCACGTCTCCTTATCTCGATTGCTTCTTTGATCCATCTTTTGTATTTTTGTTGTTCGGTGTTTATGATCCTTGTGTTGTCCCAGTCCATTATATGGTTTTCTCTTGTGCAGTGATCTGTTACGGCTGACTTCTTTATTGTACTTTCTGCTTCTTCTTTTGCTGCTCTTGTGTGTTTACGATTTGCCTCTTCCTCGCACTCCTTTCTATGCTCTATTGTTCGTGTGTTGAGTTGGCGTCCGGTTTCTCCTACGTATGTTTTATTGCAGAGTTTGCATGGGATTTCGTAAATGACTCCACATTTAAGTCCAGCTGATATTTTGTCTTTTGGGTGCACTAGTCTGTTTCTAACTGTTGTGTGTGGTTTTGTTGGTGTGTTTATGTTGTGTTTTTTCATTGTTGCTCTTATTTTTTCTGTTATGCCTCTGATGTATGGTAGGGTTCATCACTGGTTTTGGTTCTTGTCTTTCTGGGTTTCTGGTTCTTTCCTTTGGTTGTTCTTTTCTTTCTGTTGTTGTTTGTTGTTTTCCTTTGTTTATTGCCCATGTCGGGTATCTGCAGGTCTTTAAAGCGTGTTGTATGTGTTTGTCCTCTTGTTTACGGTCTCTTTCTTCTGTTATCATGTTTGTTCGATGAAATAATGCTCTGATTACTGACATTTTGTGTATGGTGGGGTGTTCTGATGCCCATAATAAATACTGGTCTGTGTGTGTGTTGGTTTCCTATGTGTATGTTTAGGGTCCCGTTGGTCTGCCTGCTTATTTTCATGTCCATAAATGCTATGCTGCCTTCTGTTTCTGACTCATAAGTGAACTTTATGCTGCCCGTGTCGTCAATGTTGTGTTGTGTTAATGTTTCTGTTTGTCCTTTTGGTATGATTTCCAGTATGTCGTCTACGTAGCGTTTCCATAGTTTTATTTTGCAGTTTGGGGGGGGGGGGGGGGGGGGGGGGGGGTCAGTGGCTATGGCTTTTTGTTCTAGGTCCTCCATGAAAAACTCGCACAGGGTGGCTGATAACGGGTTACCCATGGCGAAGCCTTCCAGTTGTTTGTATATTGTGTTGTCGTATGTGAAGTAAGTTAGCTACCAGTTGTGCTATGTCATCTGCTGTGAGGTTTGCTCTTTTGTGTAAAGTCTTGTCCTGTCTGATTCTGTTAACTACTATGTCTATGGTTTTTTGGGTTGGTGTTTTTGTGAACAGGGATGTGACGTCATGTGAGATGAGTATGTCGTTATCTTCTGCTGTGATCTTTTTTTAGTTCTTTTGCCAGTTCTATGCTGTTTTTGCAGTGTTGATCTGTGTTTCCTAATAACGGGCTGATGATTCTGCTGATTTCTCTTGCCATGTTGTATGTTGGTGTACCTATGCTGTCAACTATTGGTCTAAGTGGTGTTTTGTTTGTGTATTTTTGGAGTTCCATAGATTCTTGGTGTTATGTTTGCTGTAGGAATCCAGTGTTTGTACATTTTTTCTGTTATTTTGCCTTTTTCTTGTAGTGGCTTAAGTAATTTTTTCATATTTTTCTTAATGTTTTCTGTTGGGTCTTTTTTAAGTATTTTGTATGTATTTTTGTCCTCTAGCATCTGCTTCATCTGTTGTTTATATTTTTCTTTGTCCATTACCACTGTGGTTCTTCCTTTGTCTGCTGGTAGAATAATTATCTGTTCATTTTTGGATAAAGCTGTCATGGCTGATTGTTCTTCTTTTGTAATATTGCTGTGTTGAATTTTGCTGTTCTTTAATATCCCAACTACATTATTTCTAAGCTCTGCTTTCTTTCCCACATCTGTGATCTGTTGGCATGCTAGTTCTGTTGCTACAATGAATTCATCATATGATTTTCTTTGGTGTTACTGCAAAGTTTAAACTTTTTTTTAAATGGTTTCTTCTGCTTCTGTTAGTTCGTACTGTGAAAGGTTACATACCCATGAGCTTTGTGTGGTATTATCTTGTATTTCTTTTCTCTTTTTCTTGTTGATGAGTTTGTTTAACTTCTTTATGTGTCTTTCTTTTACTTTTATGAACTATTTTTCCTGTTCTTCCATCAGGTGTCCTTTAATTTGTTCCTCCGTTTTTTCATCTAGTTTGTAATTCCTTTTTAAGTCCAGGTGTCTTCTTTCCAGTTCGTTTTCCACTTGCTTCTGTTTGGCTGCGATGTTTCTTATCCTCTCTTTGAGTCGTGCTTTCTGTTTTCTTTCCATTATTATTAGGGACTGCATCATCGGAGAGGGGAGAGCGGGCAGCAGAGGGCGACAGCGTCCTCTGCTGAGCAGGAAGTGATGCCACCATCAGCGTCAGCTCTGAGGAAGTTTGCAGCCAAGAACAAAATTGTCAGCAAGCAAGGTAAAAAGAAACCTTTTCTGTATTTTAAAAAGAACCAAAATTGGAATTAGAAATCAGACACAGCAAGAACGTACCAAAGATATGCACTCTTCCTCATGAGCAAACAATCCCATTTACCTGTTGGTTTATTGTTGTGCATTTGAGTCCCTGTGTGGAAACACAGTAGCTCAAAACGTTTCAATAAAACACTCAAATCCTGGTTTTTCCAGCATGCTTTCATTAAAAGCTGAGCTGCCCGAAAGTTTCAGATACATGATGAAACTATAAATATGTCCCTTCACCTAAGATGCATTAATGCCTGCACTATCCTTGGCTTTTAGCTGTCACTTAATAATATTAGCCATTCATCATGGCTTCTCTGAGCTGATGGGAAGCCTGATATGCTACAGAAATTAAAAGCCTTTTTTTTCTTTGCCAACATTAAACAAGTCTGATCTCTAGTGACTCTCTGGTTTCATTAAAGCAGCCAACAACACCTTATCTACAGGCAGAGAACGTGCACAAGAATGGCTGAATGCACGTTCCTTAACAGGCTAGATGGAAAACGTGGTTCACAATTAGTTCAATGTCCTTTTCAGTCCATGCATTTAACAGCTAAAGAAAGTCTCAAAGAAAACTTTGATTCAAGGGTTGCTTAACTTTGGCTTCGTAGTAAGTGTGTTGTTTGTGACCAGCTGGACACCCAAGACATGCAACAGAGTAAAAACTGCCCCACTGCAGCTGGAAAAGTCAGGCCTGGTCTTCCAGGGATGGACAACTGTCAGTTCTGTTGTAAACCTCTGGAAACTGAACTGAAACTGGTTTGCATTGAATACATAGGAAATACAGAAATTGTGAATGAAAGAAAAAGTCAACTAGGGGTAGATCGATATATCGGGCTGATATTTACTGTATTTTATACAACGGCATCGGCCAATATTTGTCCTTGGTAAAGCTAACTCAGGCACATCCTCGGGCAGCTTGGTATTGTTGCAAAATTCACTAATAACATCTGCATAACTCTAAATTAACTTTATTTACGTGTCTGACTTTAATAACGAGCAGTGCACAAAGTTAAAATTTAACAGTTAGCTAAATTCAGAGTTCAAAAACGAATTTTGTGCATCAACTGATGCTATTAGTGACTTTTTGTATGAAAATGAGGTGGAAAATGCTCAGATATTGGCCATGAAAATCGGTGCATATCGGCATCGGCTGACCGTGTCTCCTACATATGGGCATCGGTATCGGCAATAGGAAAATCCAAATCAGTTGACCTCTAATGTCAACCAAAACAAACAACAACAAAAAAAAGTCATTTATGCAAAAATCACAAACCAGACCCCTTTCCTGCCATTGGGTCACCTGACCTTTCAGTGAGTTGGAAGTTCACTTAAATAAAACAGAGTTGTCATTATGGATAAAAGGTCCTGAGGTGCAGCAGAATGATCTCAGTAGTTCTGATGGAGCAAAAACACGAAGCTGCTCCCAAAGTGAAGAGGAGAGAACCAGTTCCTGCAGGGAATTTCCACCTCTTATTGTTGTCCCAGAGGCTAGAAATGAGGCTTCTTTTTTCATTCTCACAAGGATGCAGGTTTCCATTATGTCCAATTATTTTTGAAAATTATATTTCAAGGAACCTGTCGCTATTTTAGAAGGCTTGTCAAAGTGCAGAAACACCTGCGCTACAAATAGCCTCGTCAGAGCGGCAGCAACAATGGTTTTGATTACCTTTACATGGTTTGTGCAACATGTGTCAACAATGCAGACACAATAGAATTAAATATTGTTTTCATCAAAAGCTAAAATGAGGGGGAGTGGCCATATTGCCACATCGGCTTCGTATATTTTCTATCAGCCTCTCTGCTCAACATGCACTGACCAGTTCATGCAAATGTATTTTATCGAATAAATTCTTTGGGATGTTTTCATTCAACCCAAAGTTTTATTTTTTAATAAAAAAAAATTAAAATTGCTCAAACATTTGCTTAAAAAAGCAGTTGACTTGTTTAATTAATATATTTGCATTGGTCTCTAGCAGAAAGTGCCTTGTAAGTCATTCTCAAGTTCCACATCCTGGAACTAAAAGTTGCCCACATCACAACTGAGCTTCAGACGACAGGTTTTGGAGTCTAATTTCTTGATATTTAAACATCTCACGCTGGACTGAACAACAGCAAAGCGACTCCACCACTGACTTGCAGCAGTGATGTTTTACCTCCACAAATAACACAAGGCTGCAGGAGTTCTGCTGTGTGGTGGAGTTGCTAATGCTAATAGTTAACTTCTACTAGCTGAGATGTTCTCTGCTGTTTCCTGCATGTTAAACCAACAGCCTCCCCCGTCATGAGCCAAGATGGGTGAGTCCATGAACAATCAGTGACAGTGTGATCTGTCAGGCTTTTCTAGAATTTCATCACCTATTTTCTATCACAAGCTAATGCAGGAGATAGATGTAGGAGACTATTTTTTCATGTTCAGCCTGCATGAAAAACTCACAGTGACTGATTATAATCAGAAATAATCACTAAAAATGTTTTTTTCTGTTAACCACACCATAAACTAAGTTCCACCTGGAGAATGTTTTGGTGCACCATGGATCTGTGTCTCACCTCTCTGTCTGTAATGTGACCTTGGATGGCTCGACATTTGGGTTCTCCCACTCCATGTGTGGGCAGTGCATGAAGTAACACAGTGTGTAGATGGCTTCAGGAGCCCAGTGAATCACGTTGCACTTTGGGTGGATCGGTGTCCCGTTGCTGTGGTTCTTGGTGTACACCGGCTGAAGATGGTGCATAGCTCTGGACACGAGATCACCTACAGACACACACACACACACACACACACACACACACACACACACACACACACACACACACACACACACACACACACACACACACACACACACACACACACCAAGAGAGAGAGAGAGAGCTGAAAGAGAAATTCCTCAGCACGTCCGGGAGACAAGGTGGAAAATCCAGTTTCCTCCACATGGCCTTTAAAAAATACGTCAGGGATTTATTTATTTCTTCTCTGTCAGGGGAAATCAAAAGTTCCTCCTTGCTGCATTGTACAGAAAGTGTCTTTTCTACAGTTAGAGCAGGAGAAGAGCGGAGCTGCTGCACTGACTGAAAAGATGAATATTTTTAGATAAACATCAGCTAATCCCAGCTGTATTCTCTCTATAATCTATCTGCATTTTAAAGTCATTGGAAGTCGAAGCTTTACAGTACTCCTAAATCTTAGCTTTCACAAAAGCAAATATTCTTTAAGAAGCACGTTCAGCAAATGCTGGTGACACTTTGCAGCAGGGTCGGTTTTTCTGAAGTGGAGACATGAATTGGAGTTTCGTTTACAGACAGCCCAGCCCTTTCATAGAATCACGATGACCGTGGCACCTCGGTTATTGAGTCTTATTGAAAAAGGAGAAGAAAAAAAAAGAAAATGCCTCCATGATATTACGGTGAGAACTCAAATCCCATTTCACTGAGTTCTGTTGGATTTCTGTCGCTTCTGCTTCCTGCACAGACTCACAGCACTTTAAGTAAATATAATAAAGCTCTAAAGTGGAGTGGATATATAAAATAACATGTGGCATATTGTTAGGAGTCATTCTGAGACACCGTGTTCGCCTGAAGCCAAGTGGTTACTGTTGTAAAAGGGGTTTACTGTACGTGCGTCACGCAGACGTTCCTTAAGAAAAAAAGGTTTGTTTGAATCAAAACTGCTAAAATTCAATTTAGCTCTCGACGATGTGAGAGGGACGTGAGAAAAGGACAGCTCAGTGAGGAAAACGCAGTCATGCAATAAAACCTCTAAACAGTCCTTTGGGACGATTGCTGCTGTGCTGATGGAGGGATGATCAGAAACAATGTATGTTGTGCTTTCTCCAAACTGTCGTTTTATAATGAAAAGAACCATAAAATAAAAAGGAACCAGGAATAAAACTAGAAAGACTTTAATATTATGTTTCTGCAGAATAAATGCACTCTGTGATAAAATATATCATAGTAGGTGTTGTTTTAATATGACCTTTTTTTACAGGCTAATTATAAAAAGTGTGTCTTAAGCTTTTATTATAAACTGGATTATTGCTGGCATTTGAAACTTAGCGCATCTGCATCTTCAGTAAAGTTTATTTTGAAACTGACACATCCGGACATTCTGCTGCTGCAGAAATCGATTAAATGTTTTTGGATAGTCCAGAAAAACAACATCTCTAAAACATTATTGCCAAAGAGTGTTTTTTTTCACCTGTTTTATTTTTAATATCTGGTCAGTGTATTGGTTTGTTTGACTATCTTTGGTTAAATGATTGATTTTAATACTGAGCAGTGTACAAAATTAAGATTTAGGAGTTCACAAAATGGATTCATCTTCAGAAATGTTCTGCATCCATTCTTTTTGTTGTCATTTTAGTAAAAAAAGACAAAAAATTGGCAAGAGAAATACCTAAATCTGACTTTCTCTACTTAAACATCTGAGGGAATTTTCTTTTCTAACTTACGTGATTTTCCGTTTTACTTTTTTCTTCTAAAATCTGCTTTAGGATCAGTGAAAACATCTGATAGTTCTTTGCCAGGACGTAGTCTGTTCTATGCACATTTTACTTGCATATAGAAACATACTATTTTACTGAGCTTAAATCATCAATATCTACTCGGTTTAGGCATTAATCAATACCTCATACTGAATTGTTAATTCCTTAATTTAATAAGAATGGAACACCAAGCAATCAAGCTAACCAGATCAAGCAGTAGATTATGTTTTTATCAGCAAGGTTATTTAGCATTCAATTTTTTTTATGTTTCATTTATCAAAAACCCAAAAATGCACGAGAGACGGGTCTTAAACTTAAGAGAGGATCTTAAAGAGGTGGCTCCTCCGAGGTCAGGAACAGCTAATGGAGCACCCACACACCAATCCAAGCAGCCCATTATTTCAGATACAGGGCATTAAGTTAAATGTTTAATAGCAAGAGAAATTGTTGATTTGCTGAAAATGTGGAAATGAACTGATATGCAAAGGAGCAGAGACGTTTTTCACAAAAATACAGACAGTAACCACGTTTGTTATTTTCTGCATGCTGATGAGCAGGTTTTTGCTGCCCTGGCAGCTGTTGAAATCATCCCAGTTTCTCAGTTTCAATGATCTGATGCTATGTGATTACTCCTAATGGCTCCCTGTGGCTGCACTTACTCAATAAGATAAAAGCTAATGTGTCTTTTTTTGTTTTGTTCATCTGAAAACAAGCAAAACTTTTAACCAACAACTATCCCAAATATCAGATAAAACAAAGGACCTCCGTAAACCACGCTGGCTCTCGTTTTCTGTCGAACGTAATGACCGGTGACAGAAATGAGGACATTAAGCCAGCCCTGCAGAACTAGAAATGTTATTTTGGTATAAAGTGCACGTCATGTGATGCACGTCTCTTTGTCAGCAGACTATGGGGTCTTTCTTAAATAGTTTTCACCCGTGAATGTAAAATTTCTACGAATATTCACTGAAACGATATGTGAGAACATGGCCGACTGCAGCGGTCGCACCAGAGATTAATGATTCAGTTCAAAATACACTTTTGCATTAACAAGAGAACATGAAAACAGCATATTGGTTTAAATATATTCCATTTAGCATTTGGCTTTAAATTTGACAACCTTGGCTTTTTTACATGTGGTCAGTGGTTGCAATCTTCTTTTTTTCAAGGGGTTAAACGAAATTACAACTTTAAACTTTAAACTGTTTCCACAATGGCATGACTCTAAAAGAGGACTATTGAAAAAACTAATTGTCATTAGCAGCAACCTCCCTTCATTCCGGAGGGAGATGCTTATAGAGAAACAGTCCCACATCCATTAATTTGAGAGAAACAACAACAATGAATAAGACTGCAGACAAAGATGAATTCATTTTGGAAAGGACACCAACTCTGAGTTAATTCGTGTGTAAATTCAAAAGCAATGTATACAAAGTGTTTCATCATCTTTATGAGAGATTAATCAATAGATAAATCAATACATCGATAGGTTAATCAATAGATTAATCAATATATAAATAGATCCATAAATTGATAGATCCATAGATAGATAAATAATTTCATGGACAGACGATCAAAAGATCAATCTTTAGACAGACAGACAGACAGACAGACAGACAGACAGACAGACAGACAGACAGACAGATAGATAGATAGATAGATAGATGATAGATAGATAGATAGATAGATAGATAGATAGATAGATAGATAGATAGATAGATAGATAGATGATAGATAGATAGATAGATAGATAGATAGATAGATAGATGATAGATAGATAGATAGATAGATAGATAGATAGATAGATAGATAGATAGATAGATAGATAGATAGATAGATAGATAGATAGATAGATGGTAGACTCGATCATGCAGGTAAATATAGGCCTGCATCATCAGGCCTTTTATCATTTTAAAGTATTCCTCTGAGATCCTGGTGGACATTGAGCTTCATGACTGTGGTCCACCAGCATGAACTCGGTTATTGGTGCTTTCAGCATGTATAGCTTTTCATACGCATATTTATACATCCCATCTAAGATAGATTCAGTTTGTCTAAATTTAGCAACATACTGGGTTACAACAAACTGAACATATCTGAGGAAGAGCTACCTCGGTGATGCACAGTTTGCTGGGATGTGATTTCAAATATGCTAATTTGGCATTTTAGCAGAAGAGAAAACAAGAAAACAGAATCAGTGACAAACCTCCAAAATCGAGTCTAAATGTCAGTGTAAAAGACTGACAGGATGCTAATTCCTCCGTGCACCTCGTCGTTCATATCTGTTTTAGAAGTTTAAACCCAATCAAAACTGACTTGTTTTTTCTTTTAGCTGAAACTCTGAGATTGTTTGCAGATCCTGTTGTTATCTACAGAACTCCTCCTACGAGGTGCTAACATTACAACTGGACTAAGTGATGTTTGTGTCTGTCAGCGGCTCTGTTGTCTGATGGTGTTTGCAATGTCAACACAACAGATTGGATCCCTGCTTGACCTCATCAATAAAGAGGACTGCAAATCAGTCGCAACGCTGCAGCTGCTCGTCAGTCCAGAGAAAAGCACACAGGGAAGAACAGAATTCCTGATTTTGGTTTATAATGGATACAGATTTTTATTCACAGGCTGAATTTTTCTCTTGCTTACAATAAAACAGATGCCAGAAAATCAGTACTTTCATGTTCCTGGACCTTATGTGTTATAATCCATGCAGAGCTGCTTGTAAACATGAACAGAAATCAGAGTAAATGATCATTTCTGATCATGAACGCACCTTACTCTAGAGAGATTAGCTGCATTTGTCAGAAACTTTCCTGGTTGTCCTGGGTTAAACCTTCTCTATATATATACAAATATTTTCCATTTCTTGAGCATGACCCAATAAAACACAATCAGCGCTTTTTATTATTATAATGATGCAAAAACTGTATTACCATAATATAATCGTGACTTGTATAGCTCATGTAAATGACTTAATACTGTATCAATGCATTCAGAAAGCATGGTGGTGCCCATTATTTTCTAAATAATGGAAACACTGTGAGACGATGGATATTCAATTAACTTTTGGAGGACTTGTCAAATATATAATCTAGATTCATTCATTTTAATGAATCTCCGTGGTTCATTAGAATGGTTGTCAGTGACAATGCAACTCCCAGTGATTCACATCCATTTAAATGGGCCGGGATTGGGCCACAGAGATTCATGGGTAGAAGCCATTTAGGCATCATTTTAAATGCTTCATCATATCAGTCATTAGTGAGATTTAAATGTACAGATTCAGCAAGATTTTTAATGAGGTTGGTGGTTTTGGTATTAAGTTAAACAAAACAGCAACAAGTTAAATAGTTAAATATTTGTTTTCCAGTCCAAAAAGTCCTATTTTAAATTATTTAAACAACCCCATCATTTTTTATTATTGATGTTTTCTTTACAGTTTATTTCAGTGAACGCTCAGGGACACAAATGTTCTCTAACAAGTGGTTAACCAGCAGGTCAAAGGGAAGAAAAAGAAGAAGAAGATTTTTTATATAGCACTTGTCAAGAAAAAAGTCACAAGGACAAAAAATAAGTTAAAAGTTGAGCACGAGAGCCAAAACCACAGAACTGACAGAAACACCGAAATGAAAAGAATCGTGTGAGGAGGAGGAGGATGAATAGGAGGTTACAGGAAAAGCCACTTTTTAGTAGCATCTGAGCAAGTGTGCAGCAGCTGCAGCTTAGACATCTCATAGGGCTTAAAGGCGATCAACAGTTGAATGTCATCTGCATAGAAATAGTAGGAAGTTCATTGAAAACAGCTCAGGATGTGCTGGAGAGGGAGCAAATAAAGGAGGAACAATAGAGGCCCTAGCACAGAACCTTGTGGGACACCACGGGCAATGGAGGTGGAGGCAGCCACAGTGAAGAAAAGGTCAGACAGATGATCTCAATAATATACCTGTGCAAAAGTTGTGGCTTTTGTAAAGGTTTACCATTTTTCTTAACGAGATAAACACTCTTCTGCACAGTGCTTCATCAGAGCACAAATTCTGGTTGCAAATTGGATGCGAAAATGGAAAGGCAAGATTAGTTGGCTAAAACTTTTAGAGAGGGAACATGAGAGGTTTAAAGTTGGAGGTGAGAGATGCTGAAAGGAGTGAACAGGCTTGAGGAAAAGGGGGGAAGTCTCTACATGTGGTGATGAAGGTGTTGAAAAGGGAAAGAAGAAAAAAAAGGCCAGATGCCAACTAGCTCTTTGCTGGATCGTTACAAGCTAACAAAAATATATATTTATGAGTTTTCCCTCTAGTTTTCATCTAGTTCATGTTTTTCTACTGAAATACAGAAACTAAACTTAGATTATGCAGAATCGTGACTACACACACACATACACACACACACATGCACATGTAACTTACTGAGTTCAGAGATGCTCCCCACCCTCGTGGCCAGTAAGCACTGCTCAGTGGATCTCAGTTCTGTCTGACTGTAGCTGTTCCCATCCCCGCTTTTCCCACCTCGCTGCTGCTGCTGGTCCCTGTGAAGAGTCAGACCCTCCGGTAGGCTCAGCACGCCTGAGGGAAAGTGAAAGTTTCATCAGTGACACAATGGAGTAAAACAGCTAACGAGACTTTAAACATTACCTCATATTTTATGCATTACTATCAGACATGTTAATGTTATAATTTAACTCATAAAAACTAAAGAAAGCCATTTTTATTATACATTTGTGCATTATAGCAATAGCACAAAAGACCTCGAAGGGGCTGTTTGTTTAATCATCGGCACCGAGTCAGAATGGGGCTGCAAGTATAGCGGAGGTGAAGCAGTGCAGTAATTATGAGCCCGATCATAACTGCCAGAGATGGTCCCAAATGTAATCATGTGTAATACTTTTTATGCAGTTTCATTATCGACACTTTCTCCTCATTCTGAAAGCAATGAGGAATTTTTTCCATTTCACTCTGCTGACAGATTTTCCTTTTAAAATCAGATTCCCTGCAGCTTCTTGCTGCACCCTCCTTGTTTTTTCTTCTTGTTTTTTTTCTGGGTGTCAAATTAAGGAATCGCTAAAAGCAGACACGATTTGCTCTGCCCTTTAATCAGGGGGAGAAAAGCAGCTTTGCACTTTCATAATGTGCTGCTGAATTCATGTGCATGCTGCCTGTGGCCAACATGACATTCTTCATGGGAACCAAAGTGTTGCTCATAAAACCCTGCTTCTAAAGAAAGCTGTGAGCTAAAAGTCAGCAAAATACTTTAATTAAAACCTGTGAACACTTCAGCTAGCACGCTGCAAATGTTGAAATCTATTTTTATATTTCACAAAACAATCACCTATACGAATACTTTATTTCAATGAGTTGCTACAGAGGCACAACTCTTTCCAGATCAGATGGGAGATTTATTTATTTTACAAGGTTAAAGGAACAGCACCAGCATGGTTTCCTGAACGTCTGCAGATTTCAGTCAGAAGTTCGGCTAAGGCAAAAAAATAAGCTTTCTCTTTAATTCTCCAGAATTAGTCTGGAATTATTATTTTTTATCTTGCTTTTACAGCTCGTTATGCACCATCTCAAACATAAGGAGGTCTAAAACACTCCCCACCTTTCAGACAATTAAACGTCCAGGTAAAAAGCTCATTTTAGGTCTACAGAAATCATGGTTCACCTTCTTCAGCTGACCTAAACTAAAGATGAAAGGTTATCAGGGAAAACGTTGTTGCATTCATTAGCTCAGCCAAAAAGCTTGTGTTAAATCCTAAAATTAAAGGTAATAAGTATTGTTTTATCTGATTTTTATCTGTGAATAGTCATGCAACTCAGAACAATCTTCTGTTTTCTTGTTACATGATGAAAATTCAAGACTGATGAAGAACTAAACACAAAACAAAATCTAAAGAAAACTGAAAATGTTTTGTTAATTGTTGCTTTGCAATAGGTTTTTATTGAATAGCTGGAAAGAATAATAAAAAATCCAGAATGTAAAAACATGTGACAGATCTAAGAGAGCTGTTTGAACAACGGACTGCGATCATCAGGGAACTGCAATGGTGCTTTTAAGAACATGGGAACACATTACTCAGAGACTGATAAGGACACAGAGGATGAGAAATGTTATATTTTTAATCCTTAATGATGGTCAACAGAGCTAAAGGTGTGGGTAGCGCCCCAAAATCCACTGAAATATTCTCCAGATGTGTGCTAGTCACAGCTGTACAACCAACACTTGCCCTGTATGTGCAGCGGTGTCAAATCCTGATCTTTACGGTAAGTTCCACAATCCAGCAGGTTTTAGTTGTTTCCCTGCTCCAGCACACCTGGTTCAACATCTTCAAGCTCTGCAGACACCTCTGAATGACCCACTGAGTAAAATCTGGTGTGTTGAACCAGATAAACCTCCAAGAGGAGATGGCTGGTTAAGACAGAGTTAAGAAGGTAGGGGTGCAGACTAGAAGTCAGAGAAATGTTAAAGACTGGGGACAGTTTTATCATGAAGGTGGGAAGGAGGATTTAGGGGGGGGGAGACTGAAGAGAAGTCCACACTCCAAATAGGTGGTGGTAATGAACCTCATGTTGTCTGCAAACTGGCTTAAAAAAAAGAAACAAAAATAAGAAGAGAGATACAATGATACCCATCAGACAGCAGGATTTGACACCATCACATTAAATAGATGAGGGTATACAGAAGTTAATGTACTTTTTATACATAAACATGTAATAATAATAATAAATATATATATATATATATATATATATATATATATATATATATATATATAGTGATTGCAAATTAAAGAGAAAAGGCACAATCCTGTTACGTTTTACTTCATTTTGTCAACCTTATTTCAGGGGAAGAAGAAGGAAAGCCCATCTGACAGTGAAGTGGTGTTTGCTCTCAGGATGGACTGAGGGAAGGTGACTCTGTAACCATCTTAATGCAAGGCACTGTCTACCCTCAGGGAGGAGCTGATGGAGCTCTTGTGCTGGCGCTAGCACTCCTCTCTGTGAATATCCTCTTCCTCATTCCACTAAGCACACGGTCTTCTTGGAAAAGTAACGTCCTCGGCTTTTCCAAAGAGGCACAAAGCTGCTCCTGTGGTTTACTGGTCATAATGATACGCTGATATTTATTGTTTCAAGCCGTATGTATAATGAAGGATGTCATTCAGCACCTGTCTCTGTATAAAGAGAGGTGCCCCGTTCACCATATGGCAGCTACCGTATTCAGCTCTGCTGAAGAGAGTGGACTGGACGGTGCCGCCAGCAAGACTCTGTCACTGGAGAAGAAGTAATAAGTACACAGGAGTTTCCATTAAGATGTCACTGAGTGTGTCTCAGTCGTGCTCTCTGATAGACAGCTGCACCGCAAACATTAGTGTGACCAAATGCTGCCCATCAAATTCAAAATAAAAAAAATAGACATCATGTGAAAAAAATAGAGGGTTAAGGTGTACTTTTTAAATCTGATTATATTATAGAACATGAATAATGTGTTTTAGGTGTGCATCAGGAATGCTTTTTCCTGCTCTAATCCAGCTGTAGAAGACTGACATTTGTTCGCTGAGTGACACATAAAATAAGACACCACGTGCAACCACTCAGTTTGGTTGACCTTTTTGTCTCCTCACCAAACAAAGTTGTCTATAGAAATGCATTAAAATGATCAGAAATGGCTTTTCATTGTTGCATACCTGCATCACAAAAATTATGAACGTCATTTAAACAAATGAAGAATTCCACGTTTCAACAGTGTCCCATGAAGGACAAACCAAATGCTGCTTTGCTCATTTTGACTTTTGCAAAGAAACAAAAGTTCAAAAGACTGGGTCAAGACTGTGTTGATCCTAACTAACTAGTAACGTGCTCACATCACTGCAGAGTCAAACACTGCCTCAGGCCACAGAAGCTCATTCCCACCCGAGAAGCTGCAATCCACCCTCCTCTGGGTAAGGAAATGTATTTTCCAAATTTGGAGAAAACAGAATGGCATCATCCTCAAAAAGCAAAGATGCACCTTTTCATTTAAGCATTTTTTCTGAATGTTTACAAATAAAAAAAATTTGAACCAAAGGAATGTGCTGAAAACATCAGTTCTTTGCATCTATTTGCAGCATCTCTAAGTGCATGAACATGAGCACGAGAGGTTAATTAGTCATTTTGTTTTTCTTTTGAACCCAACAGTTTTTCCTCTCAGGTCAGTTTATGAGACAGCATCCATGTGACCTTGAATAAAAAGTAGCATTCAATGCTCCTAATTTCTATTTGTACTCTTTTCCCTCCGAGTGTCTCCGTGAGGGCAGACTACTGCAGTTCGGATCCCACTGACTTGTCCCAGGGTCGACTAAAGCTGCAGGGCAGGAACGCAGACCTCAACACGGCTCCTACCCTGCATTTAAATCTATTTTGGTTGGACACACAGAGACACACACTTCCCCAAACATACTTCAGCTCTGCAGGAACTCTGGCTTTGGGTTTCACGCAAAGATTAGAAGCAGAGACAACAGAGGGGGAGCTCTGATTTGGCCATTTGTGATTGCTCTGCACAAACAGGTGCAACAAAGCAAGTCAGGGATATGCTTAAGATCAGGTTTGAGCGCTGTAGGTGACTCAAAAGGGCAATCAGGGAATCGAAATGTAAAGATTTTTTTAAAAAAAGAGCTGAAATTGATCATGATGGTGCTTCTTCTCGGCCGTTAAGGGTTAATCATGTTGTTTCTGTACATGGATCGTCGGGCAGGTTTTTGCACTATTGTGCCAGGCCAGATGGCCACCATATGTACACCAAGCGAGTGATCATGGAGGGACACATATGTGGAAAACAGGAAACAAGGTAGTGACGTGTGCAAATGTGTTAGAATTCCTTTAATCCTCTAATGACGACCTCCTTCAGTCGGCATTATCAGGCGTGTATGCCGACGCGTGGAAAGAGGAGGTTGAAAATATAAAACTGGGAGTGCTGGAAAGCTCTGGCACGTTGTAAATCTCCAGAGGTTCAACTTCAGTTTGGGTTGTCAGGTGACCACAGAATGGTCTGGAATAGCCACAAGCCTTTAATGGGTTAGTCTTGTGCAAACCACAGGGGTATAAAGTAGGAATGCACGTGCATGAGTCCTGTGAGAAAATGTGTGCATGGTTGCAAACGTCAGGAAAAATTAAGAAACTGGCAGAGAGGAGATCTGTGATGACTGGATGAACCACACACACTGTTATACACACACGCAAGCTGCAGACAAGTTCATAACAAGCCATGCTGCTTACAGCACACAAGTGTGTGCACAGAAAAACAGATAGCAGCTAATCATTGGTTCTTAATTGCAGGCACTTTGTATGGGACGCTTGCTGCAGCTGAATCCACACTGAAGGTTTCCTGTGGGTTTAAAAGTCAGCTGAAGTTCCTGAAACATGCGACTGAAACGGTTCGTTGGTGTGACAGAAAATTAGAACCTCCTGAGGAGTTCCTAAATAGTCATGAGGCAGCCACCAAAAGAAAAACACTTATCTGTGGGCTAGAAAGAACACCAAGCCCTATGGTGATTTTTAATAATGGAGTTTTAATAATTAATGTCAAAGAGGGCATGCACCATGCTGGGGGAACACGGCAACGTCAGTTCCTCATAGAGCATCAAAACGCACAGCAGCAGCTTGGTTTAAAGGAATACGGTCAAAATAAACAGGACTGCAAAAGATAAAGAGATCATTTAGACGGATTTTAAAGAAAAAGCTACAAAGGTCTAAACTAAACAAGATCGCAGAGAATAAACCAAATGTCCCAGATGTTTCTGCAGAAGTGTGAGAGAACCGTTCCCATTCTGCAACATATCCAGGAGATAAAATACAAGAAATTCAACATTGGGTTTTAAAACATGTGTGTCTGCTCTGGTTCATTACTACAAAAAGAGCCGTTCAGAGCTGCCATTTTGGGGCAGCAGTAGCTCAGGTGGTAGAGCGGGTTGCCTCATGATCAGAGGGTCATGGGTTCGATTCCAGCTCCTGCCAGGGGTATCCTGCTGTTGTGTCCTTGGGCAAGACACTTCACCCAACTTGAATGTGTTAGTGGTGGTCAGAGGGGCCGACGGCGCTAAATGCAGCCTCGCCTCTGTCAGACCTCCCCAGGGCGGCTGTGGCTACAAGTAGCTTACCATCACTAGCAGTGTGTGAATGTGAGAGTGTGTGAAAGCGTCTTTGGGTGTCTAGAAAAGCGCTATATAAGTTCAATGCATTATTATTATTCAAGAGCCAAAGGAGCCACATTTAAGGCAGAGGTGCCTCCAGATGGGGGCCACAGAGACTCTTGGTACACTAGATCTAAAAACCCGGACAGCGTTAATTTTTTTTCTATTTCTGAGAAACCGGTGCTACTTTCTTACTTTATTTGTGCTATTAAGGGCAAAGAATGGCATAAAAATGGTCATCTCCTGTCTTAATGTTACATTCATGCATAAAAGACCGGCACCCCTGCTTTAGGGTTAGCTGGATAGAGCTGTAATTCCCATCACCAGGCTGCACTGCTGGGCTGATTACTGAAGTGGATGCAGGGGAGAAGAAGGATGAGAACGGTCTGAGGATGCAGCTGGCAGGAAGGACAATTAAGAGTAACTGATGTGAAAAAGACACAAGAGGCCATTTTCGCTACAACTAAATTCCTAAATCAGATGTTCTGCAGTGTTTATGTGAGGGTACCATCCAGACTCACTGCTGCAGCTAAACAAACACTATGCTATAACTAAACTTTGAAGTTGTTTACCTCCTTGCTCTGCCCGTTTCTCCCACAAAACAAATATATACAAAATTCCAGAACACAACAAAATGTGGCATGTTTCCGTTAGCGTCCTCAACCCCTTTCCCTCCAGACATGGTGGTTTGCCAGGTCGATCTTACACGAAAGACCCTTTGAAATAAAAAAAAAAAATCAAATAAAGTGCCCAGAACAAACAGACTCTTGCAATATGTAGCAACTATCCCAAGGTTTAGAAGGAGACCTCCAGCAAGAGCGACAAAAAAAAATCAATTTGGCTCAGAGTCTGAATGAAAATCCCACAAGGTGAAAAGTAAAAAAAATCTTGTGTAGATTCTCAGTCATGCAAGGAGGCAAAAAGTTTCTAGCAAGTTAGCAAGTTTATGGTAAATTGCCTGTATTTGATATTGCGCATTCTAGAGTCCTGGAACCCCCCAAGGTGCATTACAACACAATCAGTCATTCACCCATTCACACGCTGGTGGGGATGAGCTACGATGTAGCCACAGCTGCCCTGGGGCGCACTGACAGAGGCGAGGCTGCCGAGCACTGGCGCCACCGGTCCCTCTGACCACCACCAACAGGCAAAAGGGGTTAAGTGTCTTGCCCAAGGAAACAATGGCAGCAACAGACTGAGCGGGGCTCGAACCTGCAACCTTCTGATTACGAAGTGAGCACTTAACTCGTGTGTGTCAGTGTTACACCGGGGACACACCGGCCGCCGAAGCGCCAGGAGGCGAAGCGCTCAAAAATTCGGCCGCTGCTCCTCAGTTCAGACCAGACGTTTGTTTCTCCACTCCGGTCGAGGCGCGCCTCGTAGTTTTTCTTTTAACCACTTGGCGTCCTCCATTTCCTCTCTGCTCTTTTCCTCTACACCCCTCCCCCTTGCTGTTTGTGTGTGTTTGTCCGTGTGTGTGTTTGTCCGTGTGTGTGTGTGTGTGTGTGTGTGTGTGTGTGTGTGTGTGTGTGTGTGTGTGTGTGTGTGTGTGTGTGTGTGAACCTATGGTGTGAACCAGTTGTTAATAGCTGGCCTACGACTTTCTGCCTCTCTGTCCTGTTTGGTCTCACACACACACACACACACACATACACACACACACACACACACACACACACACACACACACACACACACACACACACACACACACACACACACATACACATTTGCTCTGTGTGTGTGTGTGTGTGTTCGTGTGGTTTTTTTGCAGTGTATGTTTACGAACACATTTGACTATCACGGAATTGTATTTTCAAATGCTTTATTTTGTTAAATTTACCGGCCTGTTCACCCATGGCTTGCGAAAAAAATAGAGCAGATGCCGAAACGATCACTGCACGGTGCGGGCTGGAGCGCCGGCGCGCGGCGCTTCGGCGGCCCATGCGGTCTATAGAATAGGATAACAGGGACGCCGAATGAAGGCGGTCCCCGTTTTGCGGCGCTTCGGCGGCCGGTGTGTCCCCGGCCTTAGATTTAAACTGTCAGTTTAGCAAGTAATAGTGATTTGGCTTTAGAGTTCAGTTACAATGGATTCAACTGGAGAGTTAAAATAACATTAAATGTATGCCTACAGTCACTTAAATATTCAAAGGTGTTGAACACTTGTTTAATGATACATTTGCAGTGTTTTCTAGCAGGAATAAATGCCATGTAAGTCGCATTTGGGGGAAAACAAGCCCAGAAGCGTATGTGTCAGCTCTACTGCTGACTTGCAAGGCTGATGTTTTATCTCCACAAACAGCACAAGCCTGAAGGAGCTTCTGTTTTGTGGTGAAGTTGCTAATGCTAATGGTTAGCTTCTGCTTGCCGAGGTGTTCTCTGCTGTTTGTTGGATGGTAAACCAACAACAGCCTTCCCTGTCGTGAGTCAAGATGGATGAACGTTAAGTGACTGTTGGAATCTGTCAGGTTTTTCAAATCCTAGAGCTTCACTGTCAGAAGCTAATGCAGAAGATAGGTGTAGGAGACCATTTTCACATTCAGTCTGCATAAAACAATTAGATCAGGGCTGTTCAAGTTCGGGCCTCGAGGGCCAGTATCCAGCACATTTTAGTGGTTTCTCTGGTCCAACACACTAGATTCAGTGGTTGTCACCTGTGCAGCAGCTCATCAGGTTCTGCAGAAGCCTGTAAATCACCTGCTGATTGAAATCAGGTGTGTTGAAGCAGGGTTAAAACTAAAATGTGCTGGATACCGGCCCTCAAGGCCTGGAATTGAATAGCCCTGAATTAGATTGACCAATTATAATCAGAAATATTCCCCCCAAAAAAATGTATGGCTTCCAAACCCTTCAAATATGAAATGTAGTCACAAGAAAAATGTTTGTCTTTATTGATTTTCAAACTCGTCTCGGATGATGTGGAAAACGGGTTACCTGTGTTAGAAGGAAAACGCGATAAAGATCAGACGAGTAAAAACCGTGACCGTGAAATCAGGGCAAGTAACAACAGAAAAAACCAAGAGCTAATAAAGTGGCAAATGTGGTGAGTAAGTCGAGCAAAAACAGACTAGCACACACAAGACAGCAACACACAATGCAGCAGAAACACACACACACACACACACACACACACACACAGATGGACGACACAGAAGGATGGCCCATGGACAACAAGGGCACAATCGTCTCCAATCAGAGGGAAACCAGTCTCCCTGCAGCCTCTGTGCTATTCCACCCTCAGGTAACAGCTTTTTATTATTTCTCTCTTTTCATCTCATTTCTTCTGTCAAGGGCAATAAGTCTGCGTGTAATATCTGTGAGTAGAACACTTCCTGCAGGATACTTTCCAGAGTACACTGACAATCAGAACCGGGGAGGGGACGACACACTATGCAGAAATCTCTGCTCATCCTGCACCACTAGGACTCAACTGTATTCAATTTCCTATAATAAGGCCCTTACATATATTTTAGGGAACATATTTAAAAATTCTGATGCATTGCAGCAAACTTAAGAATGGAGTTGCTGTAAAATACCCTAGAAGGAGAATCCTTTAAACCTCGCGCAAACAGATGCAGCCATACAGCTAAATGCTGTGGTGTAATTGCACGTTTAGCACTCAAGGTACTGGAGTAATTAAAGGAAATGACTAATGTCATAAAATGAGACTTGCTGCTGGGGTGAATCTTCCTTTGGGCGGTTTTGAAACAGAACAATATCACGACAGAGTCTCGTGTCAGGGTTTTAAGCGGAAATGCTGCTGGATGTTATAAGTGGATAAGATGGTGGCAGCATGTGTGTGTGTGTGTGTGTGTGTGTGTGTGTGTGTGTGTGTGTGTGTGTGTGTGTGTGTGTGTGTGTGTGTGTGTGTGTGTGTGCGTGTGTGTGTGTGTGTGTGTGTGTGTGTGTGTGTGTGTGTGTGCGTGCGTCTGTGCATGCTTAATCTTAATTTCAATTGTCTACATGTTTTGTTTGTCAACGTGTTTTTGTGATAACAGCAGCCTCCCCGAAATCCTCAGACTTCACCGTCTAATTGTACAAAGCCATTCTACATTAGACAAAATGTCTTTCTTGAATGAAAACAGTCCCACATGCGGATGAAACATGCGACGAGGGGAGAGAAAAAAAAGACTTTTGTGGAGAGGGCAAGAAGAGATGACTCAAAGGATTCTGGGTGAAACATTACACTAAGTGATGGATGTAAGGAGCGGTGACGCATGATGACACCAGCCTTTGTAATCCCCTCCTAGAGCCGACTCAGTAGAGGCTGCAGGGAAAAAGGATATTTGAAAGGTCTTATCACAGAATGATTGTGGTAAAATTGATTTTTATCAACAATGTAAACAAATAATACTAAAAATAAATAAAAAACACAAAAAGCCAAGAAACTAATTGGAAGTGTGCTTGTTTTACCTCGCTTTGACATATCTGCTGGTGATTTGTAGTTTTGCCTTGTTGCATATTTTTCATTTGTTGACAGAACAAGCACAATAGTATCCGTCTCATTAATGCTTACCACCAAATGCAAAACGCAGATGATAATAGGGGCAGGAAATATTAACTAAACTTCTTGCAACTTCTTGTATGTACGCAGAGTGCAACATAATATTTAAGAGTTTTGCTTAAAACCTTCCTTAAAAGAGTTTAAGTATTTGCTCATGAGTAAGGGAAAGATGGATTGGTAGATCGATAGGCGGATTAGTGCTGCATCTGCAGTGATGCGGGCATTGTACTGGTCTGTTGTGGTGAAGCGAGAGCTGAGCCAGAAGCCAAAGCTCTCGACTTACCGGTTGATCTACGTTCTAACTCTCATCTATGGTCACGAGCTTTGGGTAGTGACTGAAAGAACGAGATTGCGGACATAAGCAGCCAAAATGAGTTTTCTCTGCAGGGTGACTGGGCTCTCCCTTAGAGATAGGGTGAGAAGCTTGGTCATCCAGGAGGGACTCAGAGTGGGTCCACTGCATCTGGTTAGGATTCCTCCTGGACACCTCCCTGGTGAGGTTTTCCAGGCACATCCAACCTGGAGGAGACGTAAAAGAAGACGCAGAACACGCTGGAGGAGACCATGTCTCTTGTCTGGCCTGGGATTGCATTGGGATTCCCCCATAGGAGCTGGCCCAAGTGGCTGGGGAGAGGGAAGCCTGGGCCTCTCTGCTTAGGCTGCAGCCCCTGCGGCCCAACTCGAGATAAGAGGAAGAGAATGGATGAAAGGATGGATGGCGTAAAAACCTTTAACTTTAAAGATTTTAAAGATGATTTTGTTTAAGATTCATTATTAAGGCATTAATTATTGGCTTGCACAGCAGGACATGGCAACGTTTGACCAGCCCCGCCCTTCTGACAGTTATAACGTTAAACACGATTACCAAAACAGCTCTAAAGATAATCTTATCAGATAATCCTATCTTGTGTGGTGTGTTATGACTGCTCTTGTCCACTCAGAAGGACGTTGGGGCACATCGGATCATAAAGCCCGATTTGAAACATTTTGGGACTGTCTTTGTCCAAATTTCAGTTGCTACCTGTTAAATTTGACCTTTAGACTACCAGAAAGCCAGGTGATGGAAACGTGCAGCACGCCTCCACCCACGTTTGTTTACTGCAAAGTCACTTTTTATCTTGCAAGATTACAGAAGATGACTTTCTTTTTTTTGTGTGTGTTAATTTCTCTCTAGAAGAAAACGGCCCTAAATCCATAGAGATGTGTAGTTCTTCAAGGAATATTTTACTTGTCATTCTCGTGAAACTAAATTACAGAAATGCAAATATGTGCTAAATTATCTCTTTTTCTTTTTGTGTTGCCCAACAGTCTCTGTCCTGGAATCTGGTGGAGGTAATCTGCCAGCCCAGCTGATAATCCAGACCCCCGACAATCTTTTATATTGAATTATAATGGGGTGTCCACGGCATGCATATAATCCAACTCACTGTTTTGTATGTTTAAAACGTCCGAGTGTTACCTTTAAAGAGTAGCTAGAGGGCCTTATTGGTCTTCTCTGTCTTTATTCCCAGAATTCAACTCTTCCTGTAGTTATTTAATGGTGGGAGACCATCAATTTATGAGGCATAGGACTCCAAATTGCCCCGTAATTGTTTAACGCACCTAGAGTAATCAATCATCTCGACGTAGCGAAGTGCCCGCTCATAACCCAGACATCGACTGGAAGTGTGCCGTGTCTGGCAGAGAATGATGAGGCCTGGGGCCGTGTGCTGCTCCCTGTTGCTCCTAAGCCATCCCAACGCTCAGCCTCCAACGATGCCCCACACTGTTCGAGGATTCTGTTAGCAAATACCCCTGTCACTTTCTTAATGAGAGAACACTCATATCAGACATATAATCATTCAATTTCCAGCAGCGTGCAAAACCTCAGCGAAAGAGTCCTGGTGACCTCAGCGTTATCGCTTATTATGGAAAAATGTGGAAGGTCTGACAGGAAAACAATGGCCTTTTTGTTAGGTTTTGTGGGTGAATGATTGCACTCGGACTTGGAACTCAATGCAGGCCAAGTGGCAAATGAGCAATTTGCAGTATCGCTCAATGAATCAGCAAAGATAGCTCACCCATCAAAATAATTTTTGATGTTTTCACGTTGTGCATCATAAATGCTTGGGGCTGTAAAGAACAGATATTCCTTAAACTTTGCTTGAACTGCATATCTCCTGTCTGCAGCGCATCTCATGACTGCACACAGAAACCAGACCAAAGCAAAAATAAGTCATATTTGGGGTGTCTCCTTTAAGCTAACATGCCTGTAGGTAGGGTCCTATGGGTTCTCCCATGTGGGCTTCCCCATCCTCTCTCTATCTCCAGGTACACTGGTTCTGCTGTAAGAAGCAAAGTGGGTGGAGGAGGTTGGCTGGCAGAGAGCAGCTATTCCAAGTCCAAACATATGGAAGCGGAGAAGAAAAACCCACACACACACACACCTACGCACAAATCTGTTGTATGTGCACGTCCAAACACACACACACTGTAAACCGTTTTCTCTCTCTTTTCCTGATTCACTCAGGAGAGTAGTCCGGCTCAGATCCAGCGCATGTCAGGAACATAAAAGCAACTCTGTTATAAAGTTCAAGTGCAGCATTCAACTTTCTGACTCAGTTTGTGAGGTGGGGTTTCCCTTCAAAGTTTAAAATAGAAATAGGAAGGTCTTTCAAAGATGCACAACTTGCTACTAAACATACCGGTAAGAGTTCTGACGCTAATCTCACAGTTTGATACAAAAAGTAGCTTTGAGACTTGTAAACAGCACCAAAAACCTACAAATTCTCCCCATCGTGGCTGCAATTTATCCTGATTCCTCTTCATGAGTCTTCCTCCCTCAGTAATTATTTATACACCATCAAAATGCACGCTCGCTACACCCGTCCAAACCAGCAAGGCCACATTTCTTCATGTCACCCATCACAGTCTCGCACTCCATGCTCCTCTCTGATCTTGTGCAGAATACAGTTCATCATCATCAGGTCACTCATGCTCAACTCATTAGTGGTAAAATGATTGTGGCCGTTCCAGGCACTACAGAGTCCAGCCTTAACGTGGACCCACCCAGTCGAGGCAGACACGGGTTGTTTTTCTGCTCGGCTGGCTGCGGCACTTCATCTGTGCAGCTTAATGCACTTGACTGCAAAGCCAGAGCTGGAAATCAGCCAAGCCTAGAACTTATAACCCAAAAGAAACCCAAATTTTAGATGGTGAAAATAAATCTTCTGTGCAATGTGTGTCAGGGTTTTAATCAATCAAAAATGATGGCTAAACAATGAAGCAAAGACGTTTTTGAGAAAGCACGAGAGAATACGGGAAATGATTCCAGCTCATAAGAAATTCTGTAAAGCTTGTCCAAGTATGGTAACACCTAACAGAAAGTCCTATGACCAACACTCATTTAGCCTCCCTACGCTGGAGACAGCGTGACTGAAGGCTTTGTATGAATAAATGCATGTGAGCCGGATTTCCAAAGGGCCTTCTTGCCTCATTTCACTACTTGAAGCCAACTTCTATGGTAATAAAGTTGGTGAGGCATCGACTGAAGCCAAAAACAAAAAGTTTAAGCAAAATTAGCCCTTCAAATGCCAAATACCAGCATTAATGAATGCATGAGTGGTCGGCTGCTTTTGGACAAAACATAACTGTTTCAGGTTATTACTAACAGTACCAACCGAGTTAACCCGGGTTCACATTGGAGGCATCATCGGTACAGAACGGGAGTGGGACCATTTACTCACATGTTTCGCGGTGCATCAATCCACACCGGGGGATCATCAGCCGGCATCTCAGCTGTCCTCGCAAGATCACAAAATCCCTCCAGACTTTGTTTATGCCAATTACCATTAAACAAAGAAGAAAAGGGAAATCACTGTTTGATGCCATCCTCTCCACTGCCTGGATTAACGCCATGAAAAACACACCGTCGCACTTCTCAAAAGATGCTGGGAGCTCTTAAGCTGTTAGTTCACATCATGTATTGACATACATAGATAAGGAACCGCGTCTCTGCAAAGGTCTTTTATTTTGAAAATTACCAGCCGTTTTACACTGAAATCATGTGTGATTTTCTGTCTAGCCCTATATTAACTACGGGAATCGATGTGTCCCAGAAGTGGCTCGTAACAAAAATAAAACCCTATCCCATTTTAGCTTCTAGGACATATTTAAAACATGGCTGGGATGAGGATCAGCACCTCCAAATCTGAGACCATGGTTCTCGACCAGAAAAGGGTGGCTTGCCAACTCCGGGTCGGGCGAGAGGTCCTACATCAAGTGGAGGAGTTTAAGTATCTCGGGGTCTTGTTCACGAGTGAGGGTAGGAGGGATCGGGAGATCGACAGGCGGATTGGTTCGGCGTCTGCAGTGATGCGGACGCTGAACCAATCTGTCGTGGTGAAGAGGGAGCTGAGCCAGAAAGCCAGGCTCTTGATTTACCGGTTGATCTACGTCCCAATCCTCACCTATGGTCATGAGCTTTGGGTAATGACCGAAAGAACGAGATCGCAGATACAAGCGGCCGAAATGAGTTTCCTCCGTAGGGTGGCCGGGCTCAGCCTCAGAGATAGGGTGAGGAGCTCGGACATTCAGGAGGGACTTGGAGTAAAACCGCTGCTCCTCCGGATAGAAAGGAGCCAGTTGAGGTGGTTTGGGCATCTGGTCAGGATATCTCCTGGACGTCTCCCTGGGGAGGTGTTTCGGGCATGTCCTGCCGGCAGGAGGCCCCCGGGTCGACCCAGGACACGTTAGAGAGGTTACATCTCCAATCTGGTCTGGGAACGCCTTGGGGTCCTGCCGGAGGAGCTGGTGGAGGTGGCCGGGGAAAGAACGGTCTGGAGCTCCCTAGTTGGGATGCTGCCCTCGCGACCCGGACCCGAACCCGGATAAGCGGAGGAAGACGACGATGATGAAGACATATCTAAAATGTTCTACACCCCGCCCTTAAACTATATTGGATTCTTTGTAAAGCAGCAGTGTTCTGCTGCTGTTCTGCACCGCTGATGCGTTCAGTGTTGACCCGGCTTTATGATCTTTGAGGGCTTATGAATTCTGTGTCTCATTCTGCAAAATTCCAACTATCCAATCACTTTTGCTCAACTTCGGTCCATTCTTAGGCTCTGCCTTGTCAGTTATTGAGATTTGTAACTGATTTGAACCCATTAGAATCCGTCTTTCCTGTTTTCACTGTACGCACTCATGTTAAATAAAGCTGCCAGGGGTGCTACAGTCCAGGATTTGATGGAGAGTCTGAACATGAATTGTGGGCCTACGCCTTGAACTGAAGTCTGGCTCCAAAAGTTTCCACAAGTCTCTGCTGCCAGTTCCAATCAGGAAGTAGATCAAGGTCTTCAAGAGTCTCAGTCAGACTCATGGTTCTCCTGTGTTTTCTTTTAATTTTCCACTATAATTATCAACAGTAGTTAAGTAACTCATAAGTTTCTTTGCCATCAGAGCTTGTGCAGTCCCGTTGACCAGCTTGCATGTGTTCTGACATACAAGAGTCCAGTATGCACGCCTGCACACAGAGGTCTTAATTGTCCTTTTATGTAATGAAAAGTGCTGGCACGGTGTGCTGTAAGTGAATCATTTCATGCCATGTCACATTAACTACCTTTATGTTGTCCAAGCACTGCATGGCCCACTTGTTCCACCAGCCATGTCAAAGTGAGGAGTGACTGACAGTGACACAGCCTTCGGATACGTCAGAGTGCATCCGTGACACGAACAAACTACATCAAACCACGTCGACTTGGTAAAGGTAGAAGTTTAGAGCAACATTTACAAGCAAATGAAGTCCACTTACTGGCATGTGTTTACGAAAAACTATTTCATGCAACACAAAAATTTAAAGGACAACTCAAACATTCTGCATAGTTTCAGTTCACCAAAACACCGGTTCCCATGTCGGACTGAAAACTCCACGGGCACCGATTCCGGTGTTTAGAAGCCCCGATCCAAGATGTTTTACATCCTCTTCTGCTTGAGTTGGATGAAGTACTAACAGACTCGAGCAGAACGTGGGAGGCTGAGGCATTTGAATATGTTGGAACAGATCTAAAAGTGTGGACCAGGCGGATTGGTGACCTGGATTTTACACCATTTAGAACTTAAAAGTCAACACTGTTAATATTAATAATTTTTATTTGTAACATTACTGTTGTGTTTTCTATTATTGTACATTTATGTCATATATATATATATATATATATATATAAGCAAATAAAAAAAGTCCACGATTATGTCTAATAGTTTACCATTGTGGCTAAAATAAAACATTGTTCATTGGTGTTTGTTTCCTTCAAATTGTGGAACACTGAAAACCCATCATTAATGATAATTTCTGATTATTGTTTTTCATGCAGGCTGAATATAAAAATAGTCTTCTACTTTCTCCTACTCCTATTTCCTGCTCCTGATAGAAAATAGACGGTGAAACTCCAGGATTTGAACAGCCTGACAGATCAGTGGACCTTCAAAATAAAGCTATTTTCTAAATAAAAATCTGCTTGATAAATTGGTAATATTTCGATATTTGCATTTAGGATCGATGACCAGCATAAGTAAACAGCAGGAGTAAGTTTCCAAAACATCTCAAAATGTTTGTAAGAGTTCTCGAGTCCCAGTGCCAGACTGTCTTGTCATCTGACTCTCGAACATATTACAAAACTGTCCTCTCAAAATAGTCATAGTCGTCACGGGGAACTACCTCCTGCCTATACAGTTATAGGTGTGGAACACAGTAAAAACCTTTAATTACTATTACTATATCAGTCACTAAGTTTTTCATGCAGGCTGAAGATGAAAATAGTCTTCTACACCTATCTCCTGCATTAGTTTCTGATAGAATATAGACAGTGAAACTCTAGGATTTCAAAATCCTGACAGATCTGCGTCACATTGTCAATTAACATTCATGGACTCACCCGTCTTGACTCACAAAGAGGCCGTTGTTGTTTTAGCATCCAGGAAACAGCAGAGAATGTCTCTACTACAGAAGAAGCTAACAGTTAGCATTTGCAGCTAACCAGGACTCTAGAAGGCAGTGGTGCTATATCAAATACAGACCATTTACCATTTAAGATAGGGGCAATCCTTAAAATTTTGAGGGAAAACCGAAAAAAATGAAGTGTAACATGTTCCCCGTTATATTTCTAAAACTGCAGTGGTAGAACATTTGAGCAGAAAAGCTGTTTTTGTACAGTTACAGTATACTCTTTCCTGTCTCAGCACACCTGACAGTTGCTACATCTAAAAGATAAATATACTTTTCCTCACCCCCTGCAGGCATAAATATTGCTTTACACAAAGGTCAGAAGAGCAATGCATTGTGGGACAGGCAGATGCGGAGGGGGAATGCCTGGGTAAAGATTTGTGCATCTAACAGAAAACCACGATGAGGTGTGATGCTATGCTCAGGCAACGCTGCAAGTTGTGTTTTTTAAAGAGTTTGCAGTCTGATGGGAGCATGTAGCAGGTGAAGCATGAAAAGAAAGAAAAAACAAGATTGGGTTTGCTGAAGTAGTGAGGAGAAGGTGAAACCTGACTGGAAAAGTCTTTTACTGGTGGAAAAAATATACTCTGGAGAGTTTCACCATTAAGATATAAAGCTGCTTGTTTGACATTAAGGTGTTTTCTTTGGTGCTGTGTTGTTTTCTGATGTCTCAGGAAGTTCTGACTCCTCCCTGGTCCCTATATCTACAGCTAAATGCTGCAGAAGGTCACACACCTTGAGTTTGATTATACTGGAGGGTTTTCCCTTTACATTCAGGTTTTTACCTCTTTATTATCATTGATCACCTTCAATTTGTTCACTATGAAAGTGACATAATAAAATTACCATGATAAATATTAAATCCCTTTGTATTAAAATTTATTTGAATTGCTTACAGACAGGAATATTATTGATTCAGAGACAATTCAACACTTTTTTTGATGCAGGACAGCCAAAATGGGCCTTTTCCTTATAATCTAATTTTTATTTAACCTATTATTTAGTCTGCAGCCTGGTTTTCTTTGGCTTTTTTTCTTATTGGCTGACATTCAACATTCCACACAACAATACAAGTAAAACAAAACAAAGGCTTGTGACGAATCATCTCAATAATTGGCAAAGTAACACAACTTTAAGATATTTTGCTTCGAAAACAACCAGCAACAGTAAAAAAACAGGAAATAAAATCTTAAAATCTGTTGTGAAAGCATCATAAGAAACAGAGCAGAAATGAGAGCACATCTGTCCTCAAGAGCTGAACTACATGTGGAATAAAAGTTTGTCTTAAATTAAACATGAATTTTGTTCTGAGCTTCTTACAATGTGACGTTCAGGCGACTCATCTTAACCTTTCACTGTATTTTATTGCCCTCATCTGAAATAAGTGTTTTTATACCATCCCCAGTTTCTAGTGTCTGCAACTAAAATGACCATAACTTGGGATTCCACACAGCTTCATCTCATTTGTCGAACAGAAAGCTGTGCGACTTAGAAAAAATACAGCGAAGAATTAGTATAAAAGCAATGCTAATGAACCTAAATGCAACAAAAACAATCTGCAAATGAAATCATTCTACAAGTATCCAGATGACAAGGCCAGAGTATTTCAGATCAAACAGCTTCACTTGTGTTTTTGTCTTTTTTCACTGAAGAGGTAATATTAAAAAAAGTCTGAGTCACATTTTCTTTATAAGTGTAAAAAGAAGGGCTTATTTTTCAGTGCTGAAGCAATACCCATCACTTATACGCCCTGTGATAAATGCTATCAGTCACTGGTTTACTGCAAATGTGATGAGCATCAAAACAGAACCAAGCTGCACGCACCACAACATTTAGCCTACATGTGCAGACTAAAGGCGACTATAGCTATAGAGGATGGAATCCGACGCACAACAGGAGTCAGGTGCTGCATGTGGGTTAGGTGCAGAGGTAACTTTGAGCACTCCAGTCTGCAGAACACCGTGCAATGGTAGAAACGTTAAACAGACAAGATGCAGCCACTGAACGTTTCAGAAAGCTGTTTCCTTGATTCTGTCTAAGGTCAATCAGCCATTTTGTTTGTCATTTATTTATTTATTTATTTATTTGTATATTTAGTTTCATTAAAGGGATGAGCCACTGTAAGAAAAGTTATTCCAACCTTCTGACATTGTGTAAAAACATCTTGATGTGAAATGAAAAAAGGCCATGAACTCTCCTGTCAAGGTAAACATTCGATAAACCCAGCAAACAGATTTTCTTGCCATTCTTTGCCTGATTAGATCCTTCTATCCTGCATTTTAAACCTTCAGTGAGTAATTGTTGTTTTCTGATGGTGTAACTAGTTAAAAACTTTAAAATGCTATTTTATGCATGGAAAAACTGTTTATTTTGACTTACAGTTCTTAGATTCTGTAGCTGAGGATCGATTTGACAGAGGAAATGATAAGAGGCAACAGTGCGTGGCTTGTTAGTATTGTCAGAGTGCTTTGAGGTCAAAGGCTCTGACCTTGTCTTTTAACCGACCAAGAGAAAAAGGACTTGTTCTTCTTGCAGAAAAATCTGTCAAGAATGTTTGGTGACCCTGACAGACAGCACTGCAGTTGGAAACGCTGCTACTGAAAGGCTTTCTTTCCTCTCTTTTTATTAAAATCAGTCTTCATCTAGACCAGAAATAACTTTATAAAAACGCTAAGTAATAAAAACCTTACCTAAGCCATGTGGTTGATTAATCCCGTCCTACTTACGTGCTTTAGAGTTGATGAAGCAGCTGTGGCTCGTACGCTAACTGAATAATTAGGAGCTCGGTTCCAAATTTAGCCATATTTCAAAGTATCCCTGTGCAAGACATCAAGCCCTTTTATAGCCCCTTACATACTAACGGATGTGTGACTGAGAGGAAAAAGTGGTGCAAGAACGGAGCGCAAATATATTCATATATAGGAAGTGCTGTTAAAGTGACAGTGTGTATTATTTCTGGCGATAGCGGGCAGTAGATACCTAAATCACTGCAAGCAAGTAGTATTTTTGTGTTGGAGTAAGAACTTACCAGCGGATGCCCATTAGGGTCAAAAAGCCCTGGGGACTGCAAACTGCAGCAAAATAACAAGCGCATCAGACTCCCTTTCATCACTCACTACTAGCAAGGGGGTAAACATGTAAAACAACAACGTTTATGAATGGTGAAAGTTTTGCAACCATTTGTTACAGATCAGTAAATGCATTTTCATCTCATGGGCTCCCGTAGAAGGAAACGTGGCAGCTTATATGGCGTTGTCCAGAGACTTAGACCCGCTCCCATGTAGTTCAGACTTAATTTCTTTGGATATATGTGACGAAGCCGCCAATATTTTTCAACAACTGGACATCATTTCATTCTTTTTTAACAAAATTTCGATGGATATTTCCAGTGATTAACAATAAAAACTACACATTGTCTCTTTAAAGGAAGAATGGGCAGTTTTGGCCTGCTTTTAATTCAATTCAATTCAAAGATACTGTATTAATCCCAGAGGGGAATTAGCGCCCCCCTAGTGTCTGGATGTAGAACCAAAACCAAAACCAATCTCGTCGTTGCACGTTCGTCCTTTTAAACACCTTTATCTAACAGCTGAAATGTCTCCCAGCATTCGTTAGTGTCTACAGGAGTGGTTCATCACTAAATTAAACAAATCAGCCGTGTTCACGATCTAAAACATGCAGGAAACATGCTGGAACCGGACTGCAGCTCCAGGTAAGTCAGTTCATTTTTTTCAAAGTCCAACAGACTGGACCGACACTTTGAAGCTGCAAGTGGAATATTCTGGCCACAGGGGGTGATAGGGGCTGGGGGGCCTTTCATCAACCAGGTAAAGGGTCATTTTATCTCGTACCGGCTCAAGAAAATTATTTAAAAATATGAAAAAGTTGCAAAGTATCCCTTTAATTGTAAAAGGTAGAATAAAAATGGTGCTTTGTGAAACTGAAAAAGAGGCTATTTCGTATTCACATTAATGCAGAAGAACCTTTCATGTGATGATGTACTGCATGTCTCTGGGTACTTCTGTTACAAAAACGTAAAGTTAAAATATTCCATCTAGTGGCACTGCCATGTTGTAGTTTTACACCAGTCCGATTCTTGTAAATGGAAGAGAAGGGACTTTAAACCTATTTTGCAGCCAGCCACTAGGGGGCATTATTTATTTTGACCCAACTGCCATGTCATGCTCCTGTGTCATCATCATCTTCATCATCATCATGGAAGTTAACTACGAGGTAAAAAGGATGGGGTTCGGAGAAAATGAGCATTTTGATCCTTTGGGATGGAGAAAGAGGAACCAGTAATAACTCACAGTGGCATGAGGAACAAAGTTATGGATCGGCATGAGTGTGAGGGGGAACAAATTAGAAATTGATGCTAGGTTTAACCAGAAGCCAGTGGAGCTGCTCCAAAGTGGGACTGATGAAACCAAAAAGGAAGGAATTGCACAGTTTGAGGTGTGAAACTAATGAAGTTAATGAATATTAGGTAGATAGAAATATGTGACCTGAGTGATGCTTTTGATGGGAGACTGAAATGAGTCATTAGGAATAAAACTCTAGACTAGGGATGGACAATATATCAGCATCAATATCGGCTGATGTTAGTCATTTTTTTTACATATCGGTGTCGGTCTGATAAATAAATCCGGGCCGATATTAACAACCAATTTTTTTTTCCATCCTGTCTCCATTTGTTTGCCTGTTTCAGAGGGTGAGGGGGGTGATGTGTAGTTGTTTGTTCATGTGAACAGTGAATGTAATCATCTCAGAAGCATAAATGTGTGTGATGTATGTACATGATAGCGTAAATTCAGCTTTAATAATTTTCATTTTGTACAAAATCTGCTGATTTTAGAAGCATTAATGTCAGTATATCGGTTATCAGCCATAACAGTGATCTCAATATCAGATATCGGTATTGGCCCAAACATTTCACATTGGTGCATCACTCCTCTAGACCTGAGGAGGTAGACAGGAAAAGCTATCAGTAATAAAGAATAGGAACCAATGAGGAGAATGTTGTCAGAGAGACTTTTAAGCTTTGTTCACACCAAATGCTGAACCGATGCGAAACGGATGGGATCTGGCTAACGCAAAGATCACAAATCATTCAGTCCCATCAGAGCATTCACACCAGCTGTGGTTCGGTGTAGATCCAGATACAGAGCTAGTTTTTCCTGACGCTGTGTGCCAATTTTCCTAAAGTTCATGAAATTACATGAGCCAGACAGGAAGACGTGAAACAGCAAGGTGCATCTGGTATAGGGGTAGACCGATATATCAGTGGGCCGATAGATCAGGCCAGTTTTTACTGTTTTTTAAACTTCAGCATCGGCCGATATTTGTTTTTAGTAAAGCCGTTTTAAAGTCAGGCACATCCTCGGTCAGCCCAGTGATGTTGCAGAATTCCATTTAAATGTTTTTTTTTTACATTTACTAATAACATCAACATAATGAACAACATAATAAATACTCTAAAATAACTTTATTTAGGTGTCTGACTTTAGCAATGAGCAGTGCGCAAAGTTAAGATGTAAATTCAGAGTTCAAAAACTGATTCAGCATCAGAAATCAGCTGATGTTATTAGTGACATTTATCATAAAGACAAGGTGGAAAACATAGACCATGAAAATCGGCAGTACATATCGGCCATCGGCTGATCATGTCTCCTACATATTGGCATCAGCAACAGAAAATCCATATCAGTCGACCTCTAAACCAGTATATTTCCAAACTAAACCTGTGTCTCATTATTTTTGGCTGGCTTGTGTTTCATTATTAATGGAAGCTGCATCAGTTCACAGTGTATGACAGTTAAGGTTATTTCTAAAAATGTTATGTCAAACTTCTAATCAGTTTGTGCTCTTTTGTTACCATAGAAACATTACTTGGTATATATGTTGTGTGTGTGTGTGTGTGTGTGTGTGCGTGTGTGTGTGTGTGTGTGTGTGTGTGTGTGTGCGTGTGTGTGTGTGTGTGTGTGTGTGTGTGTGTGTGTGTGTGTGTGTGTGTGTGTGTCTGCTCTGTCTTCTCGATCCCCAGTGAGTCGTGGTGGATGGCTGCTTACTGAGGCAGGATCCTCTGGAGGTTTCTTCCTGTTAAAAGGGAGTTTTCCTCTCCACTGTCACTAAATGCTTGCTTAGTATGAGGATTGCTGTAAAGTCACTGACAGTCAGTGACGATGCAGTTTGCTGGGTTCCTTATATAGGAAACTTTTTTTCTGATTGGCTTAATGAACTGACCTGTATTGGAATATTTTATCATGCGAAGTGCCTTGAGACGACTCTTGTCGTGATTTGGCGCTTTATAAATAAACTTGAACTTGAACTTTTGGGAACAGATTTCTGGAGACCTCCGGCACACGAACCACAGTCAGCGGGAATGGCAGTTCACCCAGAAGCCGTAGGAAAACCGGATCGTCTCCGTAACAGTCTTCAGTCATCATATAAACCTATATGTTTATGTTTATGTTTATTTATTTGGCAGACGCTTTTATCCAAAGTGACTTACAATTTATAACCTATAGGGTATGTTGTGATCTGTGGGGGAAACCGGAGTACCCGGAGGAAACCCACACATGCATGGGGAGAACACGCAACTCCACGCAGAAAGGACGCAGCCAAGTTTCGAACCTGCAACCTTCGTGCTGCGAGGCAACAGTGCTAACAACTGCGCCACCGTATATGTGTAGTTAAGGGGTTGCCTCAAATGCCGCTAAAGGTTTCAACTCAATCCAACACTATGCTGTTTGAAAACTGTTAATTTAAAAAAAATAGTTTAAAATATTCTTGCAGTTCTCTGATTGGCTCGTGGGTGAACGTTAGCAAACAGAAACGTCTTCTTACTTAAGTTACAGGCTGCTCTAACAGGGTTGGAGCTTGTGGCTTTGTTTGCACACTAACAGTGATTTATGGAACAAGTTACAGCACTGCAGCACTTTTGAAAAATTGGATGTTATCTCCTGATCATCAGCATCATGGAGTGCCCGGATTGATTAATGTCTCCGGTGAAAACAAGCAGACGGCTGCTGTAAAAAAAAGTTTGTTAGAGTGAAGTCATTTATTTTCTGTTAACCTGAAACACTCCCAGAGATTAATAGATGAGGATTCAATGTAGAACTTGCAAACAAGATGTCACTATTAAGAAGATAGCAAATGAATAGATATTGAAATATAAGAAATGTACTTTTTAGAATAGAAATTGTACAAGAAGGATGGATTGATGCATTTAACTAAAGTGGAGTGTTTTACAGTGACATCAAAGGCACGTTGTGCAGTACACTTAATTTGATATTGATTTTTGTCCAACAGAGAGGGTGTTTAAGCTGTATCTACCATGTTTGGTTCTTATAGCAGCGTTATCCACACACCAAGAATATTATCAATGAAACTCAGGATTTTGTCTCATGTGTGGCTTAAAAGTATATATATTTGTACATTTCTGTCTATTTTGAATAATTTTTATCTCAATATTTTTCATATTTTTGCTGGAAGACCTGATTTGTGCTTTGTCTGAGTTATGCTCACTGTGCAAAGACCTAGTTTGGACGTCCTACAAAGGTGGTCTGGACCGACTGGCTCAATATAGACATGATCTGCACGTGCATGCCACATTGACTGTTTGCAGGGTGTTTGCAAATTTAATCAACAATAATAATTGGTTTAATTACATCATGTTGGATTTTATGAGTCGTCACACAACTCTTTTCAGAGATTTCTTTTCTTGTTAAATTTTTATTAGATTTTTTTGATGATACGGCAAAACCAAACGGGAATAGAACCAGGAACTAAATATTTCAGATCCCTGCACACAGAACAACATCCAAGACTTTATGAGGGATCATTTACATGGACTGAAGTGTGAATATGAAGTTTTAATGAACAGTTTTCAAGGTTTCGTAAATGTCAGGGGGGAAACTTTGCTCAAGTTTAAATATTTTCCCATCTGAATAATTTAATATTGACTCAAGAAATCTAATTTCTGAAACACAAACTTATGTAAACAGTAAAATGGTGGATTTTCTGCACTATTTTAAGTTATTGCACTCCTCATGTAAGGCGAGAAATAGCTGACTGAGCTGTAATTCAAAAAGCTGCAGAGAGGTCATTTTATGGTCTAATTTTCATGTTTTAAATATGACCAATAATACTGGCAGAAGCCACTAATAATCAAATGGCATAACGTCAGTTCCTAGAATTTTGAACACACACACACACACACACACACACACACACACACACACACACACACACACACACACACACACACACACACACACACACACACACACACACACACACACACACACATCTTTGCACAACAAACCAATTAGGCCCAAACACAAAAATGACAAAGGATCAACAACGGTGTTGATTTGTGAGCAAGACTGACTGATAATTCTCTGATCACCGTCCACTTTAAATGATCAATAAAGTTAATTTACACAAAGTGTGGCTGCGGTGCAGCTTTTTGCCCTAATGAGAGAACAAAGTGTTCGATCTTTAAAGCACTAGTTTGATGGACTTTATAGTTTGAGCGCTGTGACAAACAAGAAAAAACAATTCAGCGCGGTAATTACAGGCCGTGGTTTGCTGAGCTGCAGCTTCTGTGGACATTAGCATTAGCTTGTGAATGGAAAGGGCGTCTGGACTGGTGCCAGAATAACAGCTTGTGCCACACCGGTGCTTCTCTTCCCCTGCAGGGACTTTTTATTTGCCAATGAATGCAAGCCATTCATATCCTCTCTGACAGGATGGTGCCACTGGTCCATTATTGGCTCTGGAGAAAACAGAAGAAAGGTAGTGATAATCACAGCAGCAGTGGGGGATGGCATAACAATCTTTACCTTCTTCTACCACGCATGCAGGGAACACCTTTGAGCCAACAAAGAAAGAAATAAAACTCGGGCTAGACTTTTTGCTGCTCCTGACACAGAGTTTGGCCTCTTATTAGTCATAGGAACTCATTGAATGGTAATCTGACCATGCAACTGATGCCTCCACAACAGAAGGTGTTCACGTTCCATTAGTGGCTTTGGTGTGCACGTGTGCAAATGAGATCTGAGTGTTTTTCTCCTCCACCACCCAACTGGAACTACATTAATAAATTACCTAAAAAATGATGCTAAATATTTTTTAGATATACAAATTGGAATTAATACAAAAAGGAAAATAAATTATGTCTCAATGATCTCTCTATATCATTGTATTTCACTTTTAACACACAGTCTAAAAAATTTAGAATTTAAAAAACAATCATTTTCTGGGGAGCACATGCTTCCCACAGGTCTGTTAAGCAGAGCCTAAAGAGGTCATTCGCTCATCTTTTAAATTTTCATACTTTTATTTTCATTTCCAGTGGTCTATAGCAGGAATGAATGCTTTGTAACACACACTCTGGGGAAAAAAAGCTCAGGTGGGCCTGTTTCAGCTCAGAGAATTCAGCCAGAGGAGAAAATAGCTTCAGGCAACAGGATTTGGAGTCCTATTTTGTGATACTTGGAAATCTGGCCTCTGATTGGCTAACAGCAACACAACTCTACCACTGACTCTGCTTGCTTTGCTAAGTTGATGTTTTATCTCTACAAATAACACAAGCCTGAAGGAGTTCTGCTATGTGGTGGAGTTTCTAATGCTAACAGTTAGCTTCTACTAGGCAGAAATGTTCTCTGCTGATTCCTGGCTGCTAAACCAACAACAGCCTTCCCCGTCACGAGTCAAGATCGGTGAGTCCATGTATGTTAAGTGACAGTGTGATGCAGATCTGTTAGGGCTTTTCAAATCCTAGAGTTTCACCATCTTTGTTCTACCAGAAACTAAGGCAGGAGATAGATGTAGGAGACAATGTTCATGTTCAGCCTGCATGTTAAATTCAAAGTGACCGATGCAGTAATTTTTCTAAAATAATAAGTAAAATGTTTTCTCAGTGAAGGACCTCTCGTAATAGACATGTTTTCCCTGTAAGCTCAGAGAAACGTTCCTTCCCACCGGGACAATTTCAACTGCAAATCGGCAGAAAAAATATTCCACGCAGCTGGTCCTAAGAGTTGCAATGGGTACCGAATCCGGTACTTTTTAAGGTACCGACCGAATTCCGTAGTACCGACTGAGCACCAATTCACGTCATTTTAAATGGTGCCTCGTTTCGGTACCCGTCCTTCATAATGAGAACTTGCCTAGACAGCTGCGCATGCGCAAGGGCGCTGTGTCGTCGGTCGCTGCGAGCCAGTTGTAAACAGAGCAGCATGGTAGAAAGAACGCACGCTAAAGCTTGGGTCCACTTCACTAAATGTGATGGGTAACTGGGTGATGATGAAACCAGCGACAACGATCTAAGTGAGACATCCTCATCTTAATCTGCTCCAGTAGATAAATAAAATGTTTAAGATGACGTTAGCTTGATTTGTTAGCTTCCGTTCTGCTAATGGTGCATTCGCGTTCTCCTCGGAACTCCGAATTTCCGACTGGAAGAGCATGAATGCGCTCTAAAGTTTGGCTTCACTTTACTAAATGCGACGGGTGATTGGGTGAAGATGAAACCAGCGACAACGATCTAAGTGTGAGGCATCATCGTTTTAATCTGCTCCAGCAGTTAAATAAACTGTTTAAGATAATGTTAGCTTGATATATTAGCTTCCATTGCCACCATTGTTATCAGCTAATGGTGCATTTGCTTTCTCCTCGGAAATTCTAAAATCCCAGCAGGAAAAATCAAAGAAAAAGGACGGCAAAAGGAATGAAGATACACAGTAAATTTAGTTCACAGTAAAGATGTTTGCTTCGGTTCAATTATCAGCTTATAAAACTACAAGGACGATGTTAAAATACAAACAGTTGAATGTTATTTATTGTGAAATTTATCAAATATGGTTATATATTGAGAAAAATATGTATTTAATTAGAAAAGAGAATTAAAATATTAAACACTCAATAGTATCTAAAATTGGTACCGTTAAGTACCGGTATCCATTCCTAGATACAGAGAATTAGTCCCGAATCGATTCAAATGTCAAAGGTACCCATCCCTACCTGTGAGGTCATGAAATCACCAGAGAATTACAAGACCACACGTGATTTCAGTAGTTCAGATGAAGAAGCAAGGAGAAGGCAGCAGCTTGTATCCAAAAAGGTCCAAGGTTTATTTTCTGTTCCTTTTACCTACTAAGGTGCATGGACGTTGTGTTGAAGCCTGTTTCCCATTTCATGTTACGCATTTTTTGTATACTTACTGTAAGGACTCCCCCATGCCAGTTGTGTCCCCCCACTTCTAAAGTCAAAACCACGCCCATGCTAAGGTTTCACAGGTAATGATGAACTTTTTCTATAAGCTGCTGAAATTTTACATGTGTCCTTTATTTCAAAGTTTTCTGATGTTTTAGACTGCTCCATTGTTGGACTTCCTGTCTGGCCCGGACTGATGAGCTGGACTCGTTCTGGGAGTGTAGCTCATCAAAATTATAGACCTGAAGTGTATTTGGGGAAGTGACATGATACTAGACTTTTGGGACACATCCAAATTACAAAGCTTCATGGTTAGTGGAAATACACACATTGACTATATCGGTGACTGCCAGGTGGGCAGGAAATAGACATCAGATGATTTGAAGGAGACACTTCCTTTGCCTTTAAATATTATGGAAATATGCACAGCCTACAGACTATCAATCATCTGGAAAAAGTCTTCTGCTGTCTTCGGTGATGACCTTGTGGCCCCCCAGTTCAGAGACAGAAGAGACAAAAATACAATCTGAAGGTTGCAGCTCGGTTCTCAGCACTTTGGTGGAAAATGTGATGTCTGCCTGAGAGCAGCACGAGCAGCGCAGATCAACGCCTCAGGAGCATGTGAAACACAATCGTTCCTCGTCAGCTGCTGGTCAGCAACTTTTTACAGCACAAAAATAGGCTTTTCTTCTCAGCCTCTGTAATCAGTGTTTAAAGCTGCACTACAACTCATGTTGCTTTTGTGCTGCTTTTGCTTTGCTTGTGTTTACCAAACATTAGCTAGGCTAAAACGAGGTCACAAAAAAGAAGGAAGTCCCAGAAAAACAATGGGATGTATAGAGAGTTACTGCTGCCCTAAAGAAATAAACTAGTTTCACTGAGCACTCATCCTGAGGGTGTTGATACCAGAAAACCACAGTGACATCCGTAGCTGGAAGCTGTACTAGCCACTGGCCCGAAGCCATCCATTCAGGGACGAACAACTCCTCCCACCGTCACGTTGCCTGGGGAGACTGCTCGGCCTGATCCAGAGGGGCTGACAGACCTCTGGCTCGCCCATTTAGAACATTGCACTGATTGACCAGAAATCTCCAAACAACTGTCAGAGAGAGTGAAAGCTGCAGAGTAAATTGTTGGGACTGGCAACGAATTGGGAAGCAATAAAATGCCAGTAGTGTTACACAGTAATCACTACAGCATGTGAACTATAGGTCACGGTCCCATCCTTTTTTTTTTAACGAATGTCTCAAACAAAACAAAGACGTTGTTTTATCCTCCGCACATGTGTGAAGATGCTCCAGTTATTAATTAAGTCACACTAATAATGTCCCAGTTGTGTCAAAGACAGCAGAATTACACTCATACGGGCAGCGGCTCCACCATTAAACAGGTGACCTGTTTTCCGCTCGTCCACTTCTCAGATGTGAAATTAGCTGAGTGGTTTTCTAAAGCCCCTGGCAACAAAACCGTTGCCGGGGTGACTGACATTTGACACTGACCGTTGCACCTGCAAGGATGCATTGTCAACGCGGAGGCTGATGAAAATAAAAAAGTTATAAAACTGTCAGAACAGAGAGAACAGTGATGACAGAATAAAATAGTTCAAAGGTTATTTAGCAACTTTCTTTGTAGATGTGTTCAGCGTCTGACCCTGCAGGTGTCCAGGTGTGAAAAGACCTCCTGCCCTTAAAACAAACATGAAAGGGGAAAATGTCCTGAGGGCCTATAGAGGGGGGCAGTGGGATGCAGCAGGTGGGAGCTTTCACCTTCTCTTCTAAAAGTCACATTTCATCATTACTGAATATTTTGATGTTTGCATACTTAGTGAAAAAGTGGTATTAACTCTATGAGGCATAATTATGAATCTGATCATATTCACGGTTCAGTAAAATAATATGACCCTTTGCCAAAAGCTTACACTGTTAATATTGTGCACCAACAATATGCAACTCTTTGAAGAATCCTAGATCTTTGTTTTTTTTTTTTTTTTGCTGTTTTTGGATAAATTAAACCAAATAATGTTCAGTACACAGTTTTTTCTGTGTTGTAAAGTTTTGTTTAAATCATAATTCTCATGATAGAAGTGAATATTTGGTGGATTTTCAGATGCTACAATAGAATAACTTGGAGAAAGTCTGAAAAAATGTAAACTATGTAACAAACATTTCACTAAAGTAGCACCTTGAGAACATTTTCATAGGGGCAACCAGATGGGGCTAGTGAAAATGTCTTGATTGCAAACAAATTTGGTCCCTGGGGTAAGCCTGTGGCTGTGCATTGTGTTGCTTCATTCTTTTTTCATTAAAGAAGTGGAACACTCATTTATTCAATACATTTCTAGTGGTCTCAAGTAGGAATGAATGTCTTGAAAGTCGTTCACGGGGAAAAACATTCTCAGGAACTAATAGTGAGCCACACCACAGATTTTTGGACATCTCAACTCTGGATAACAGCAATGCGACTCTACCATTGACTTGTAATTTTGATGTTTGATTTCCACAAATGACACAACCTGGAGGAGTTCTGCTGTGTGGTGGATTTGCTAATGCTAACTACTAGCTTCTACTAGCAGAAACATTCTCTGGTGATTTCTGGACGCTAAACCAACAACTCCCTTCTTCGTCGCAAGCCAAGTTGGGCGAGCCCATGAATGCTGATTGGCAGTGTGATGTAAATCCGACTTTTCAAATCCTAGAGTTGATCTTCTATTTTCTATCAGAAGCTAATGCACGAGGTAGGTGTAGGAGACATTTGAATATTCAGCCTTTGCCGATCATAATCAGAAATAATCATTAAAAAAATCTTTTTTTTTCAGTGTTTCACATCTTTAAAGAAAAAAAAGTTAAGACTTTTGCATTCAACACAATCGCCTCAAATTAAAGAAACACATACATTAAAAATACACAAAACTTCACAAAGTTATTTCTGCTATTGTTTCCGATTCTATTGTTTTATTGTTTTTGAACAGCCTGTTGCTGTTTCAACAAAACCATCCACAAACTTTTGGGACTAAAGGCTGATTTATACTTCTTCGTCAGCTCAGGTTCGGAGTCGTACACGCATTGATGGATACATTTTCCCATCGGACTTCCCTACTGCCTGGGGAGAGTTGCAGCAATATTCCATGGGTGGCCATGGGACCCCTGGTCACTGCTTTTGATAACATTTTATCATCATGGTCTTTGCTTTCACATCAAAAAATACTTTGCTTCTACAAGGTGAATTTTGGGTTCTTATAAAACTCATAAAAAAATTTCTAGAATATCTACTTCCACTCTTGTTTACTAATGACAACTGCACTGATGTAGGTTTTTAGCCTGGCCAGCCATGCCGATGGAGCTCCAGGTGTCACGTGACCAGGTTTGTTTACGACGCCATATTGGCAGGAACGCGAACGGGAAAAATAGAAGATCGACGGCGACTACAACGGATGGTTGCAGGTAACTTTTGGAAAGTGATGAAGAGCGATACACAACTAAACTTCAGAGACTACAGATTAGTGATCCCTATTTAGCTCCGGGTGTACTTTTTAAACCAATAGATCAGGTGGTACGCGTCGCGGGACTCCCAAATCTACAGTATCCCGACATATATAACTATCTCATCAACTTTCCTTCACACTACACCGGAGATTCGCTGAAAGCCTACAAAAATCTGGAGGGATATAAATGGATTCAATGGGGATTTGTGGCTGAGATTCAGCTTGGAGTTTACAACAAAGGGATTGTTTTGCCGTCACTCCAAAAGGTAAGTAAAGGTAAGTACAAAGGTAAGTAGCCAAACATAATGCCGGTAGAATGCTAGCATATGCTATGATACGTTAGTCAGGAAGCTAATAGCAGAACGTTATTTTATGTTTGATTTTTGTTTTTACAGGTAAATCACTCACAAAGATTAAATGACCCCCCCACCCCCCTCCCCAAAAAAAAACCATGGGCAGTGGTTAGAAGAGATGGTGTTGTGCTAGGAGCTTATTGTAACTGCACAGCTGGACAGGGAGAGTGTTGCCCTCATGCGTCTGCTATGCTGTTTAGATTACGGCAGCATAACCAAGAAATGGAAGATGAGGTAACAGCAACATAAAAAAAATGCAAATGGGACAGACCAAGTGACATTGCTATGAAGAGGGTGGAATATCTGCAGGGGAAGGATATTGTATTTAATCACACACAAAAATCCAAAAAGCAGACCAAGGCCCAGATGCCTGAAGTCAACCAAGGCTTACCACCACTGACCCCAAATGAGCAATCCCAGCTTTACAACAGCCTGTCCCAGTGCTCTGCAAAAGATGGAAAAACTATAAGGCCAGTAGTCCTATCGCTTGTCAGGGAGCACTCTGAACCACATGAGCCTAAAATTGTGAGCTTAGATCTTCCAGATACCCTCACATGCCTTTGTGACATAGACATGAGAGAAGTGAGTCAAGATGAGCTGCAGAAAAGAGAAGAAGCTATGTTTGAACAGTTGTCACTGAGTAAAGAACAGGTATCAACTGTCCTCCTGTCTTCATAAGGTTAGTCATATTTGATATTTGTAGTAATTATTATTGCATTTTCAGAGTGAAGTGGTGGAGAAGCAGACGTGAGATCAGCAAAAGTCAAAAATATGGTTTGAACAGAGAGCCGGCAGAATTACTGCATCCACATTGAGAGCAGCAAGTAAAACAGACATCAGGAAGCCTTCAGTATCTCTTATCAAAAAAATATGTTATCCACAGTCTTGCGGTTTTTCGAGTGAAGCAACAAGGTATTTCCTGTCTTACACAAGGCATTTTTATTTTTTGAAATTAATGTTTATCTGATATTTAACATCTCTTTTTTTTCCTATCTGCAGATGAGGCTGGAAACATGAAGCTGCAGCACGACCACACTATGAAAACCAACATCGTCTCACACATGCTGACGTTCTGGTCGAAAAGGCTGGGTTCACAATCTCAACCACTCATCCATTTATTGGAACATCACCGGACGGCTTTGCGTCCTGCAGCTGCTGTGATGCTGGTGTCATAGAAATCAAGTGTCCCTTTTGTGCCAAAGATTTAACTGTTGCGGTAAAAAATACAAGTTTCTGTCTTGAAAAAGACCAAAGTGGAAACATGAGACTGAAACGTGACCATTGTCACTTTTATCAAGTTCAGATGCAAATGTTCGGGACTGGCAAATCATATTGTGACTCCATCGTTTGGACTGATAAGGATCCTACGTCACCTTTTGTTGAACGGATCTTGCCCGATGACAGTTTTTTTTTTTAAAAAGAACTACTGATTGCTAAAGAATTCCATAAAACATGTGTCCTTCCTGAGTTAGTAGCCAAGGTTTTCTCTGCACCTAAGCTCAAGTGTGCTAGCGGTCCACAGTGGTGCTATTGTCGAGAGTCAGTCTGATAGCATGTTGGTTTGCGTGTCTGGAGTTTGCTCTGTAAAGAGGTTTCATCAAACCTGTCTGGGAATCAAAAGGGTAACTAAACAGTGGATTTGTCCCACCTGTAGAAAAATCAAATCACAAAAGAACAGCTAGTCCAACAGTGTTTATTTGATGGACAACTTCAATATTCCTGAATCTGTACAAATATCACATTTCTTTAACAGTTTAGTTTTCAGTCTTCTGTACTGAAAAATTAATGTAGTGTTTACACTGATCTTAAATGCATATCAAATTGTAATCACACTACTTGTAGCCTACTGGGTGGGTACAACTGATTCACATACTGTACATTTGTGAGAGCACAACACACCTTCACAATTTTATCTAGATGCATCACATCATTTTCTTTGTCAATGTCAGTAAATGTGATGGGTACGGTGCTTTGCAATAAAGTGTATTTCTGACAAACAATTCCTATGACCCTTTCAATGTGTATCCTGGGTGATGCTAAGCATCAGGTGCTTTCAAGGTCAACAGGATCTAACTGTTTTTACCACGGGTAAAAGCTGGAATCTTTATGTCAGCTTGGAAAGATTGTACAGACTGTCTCACGTTAACCCTTCGATGCCACACCTCACACACACACACATACACATTATACAAAAAGGAAATAGTGGTTGAACCAATAATGGGGTAAACATTTCTGATTGTAAACAACTACCTCTGCATAGAAATTGCACACACCTGCTGCTATATGTTTTGTATATTATTAGCGATATTTACCTGTTTAATATTAACCCGAGACCTGGAGAGGGGTTGGACACTCTACTTTGCTGGAGTTGCTCCGGGTGAGAGGCGGAGGGCTGGGGTTGGCTTTTTGTTAGCCCCGAGACTCTCTGCCTGTGTGTTGGGGTTTACCCCGGGGGACAAGAGGGTAGCTTCCTTGCGCCTTCGGGTCGGGGAACGGGTCCTGACTGTTGTTTGTGCTTATGGGCCAAATATCAGTTCAGAGTACCCACCCTTTTTGGAGTCCCTGGGACGAGTGCTAGATAGTGCTCCATCAGGGGACTCCATTGTCCTGCTGGGGGACTTCAATGCTCACGTGGGCAATGACAGCTTGACCTGGAGGGGTGTGATTGGGAGGAACGGCCCGCCTGATCTGAACTCGAGCGGTGTTTTGTTATTGGACTTCTGTGCAAGCCGCAGTTTGGCCATAACGAACACCATGTTCGAACATAAGGATGCCCACCGGTACACTTGGTACCAGGGCAGCCTAGGTCACAGGTCGATGATAGATTTTGTAGTCGTATCATCTGACCTGCGGCCGTATGTTTTGGACACCGGAGTGAAGAGAGGGGCGGAGCTGTCAACTGATCACCACCTGGTGGTGAGTTGGATCAGATGGCAGGGGAACATGCCGCGTAGACCTGGCAGACCCAAACGCATAGTGAGGGTCTGCTGGGAACGCCTGGCAGAAGAACCTGTCAAGACGGTCTTCAACTTCCACCTCCGGCAGAGCTTTGACCACGTCCCGAGAGCAGTGGGGGACATTGAGTCCGAGTGGGCCTTGTTCCACTCTGCGATTGTCGAGGCGGCTGTTGCTAGCTGTGGTCGTAAGGTGGCCGGTGCCAGTCGTGGTGGCAACCCCCGTACCCGCTGGTGGACACCAGAGGTTCGGGGAGCTGTCAGGCTGAAGGAGGAGGCCTACAGGGCGTGGCTGGTCTGTGGGTCTCCAGAGGCAGCAGACAGGTACCGGATAGCCAAGCGGGGTGCAGCAGTGGCAGTTGCCGAGGCAAAATCTCGGGCGTGGGAGGAGTTTGGTGAGGCCATGGAGAAAGACTATCGATCGGCTCCAAAGAGGTTCTGGCAAACTGTCCGGCGCCTCAGGAGAGGAAGGCAGCAACTCGCTCACACTGTTTACAGTGGGGATGGGGAGCTGCTGACGTCAACTGAGGCTATAGTTGGACGGTGGAAGGAATACTTTGAGGAGCTCCTCAATCCCACCAATGTGCATTCCGAGGAGGAACCAGAGCTGGGAGGCCTGGGGATGGACTGTCCGATCTCGGGGGCAGAAGTTGCTGAGGTAGTCAAACAACTACACAGCGGTGGAGCCCCGGGGGCGGATGAGGTTCGTCCTGGGTATCTTAAGGCTATGGATGTTGTAGGGCTGTCATGGTTGACACGTCTCTACAACATTGCGTGGTCATCGGGGGCAGTTCCTAGGGAGTGGCAGACCGGGGTGGTGGTCCCCATCTTTAAGAAGGGTGACCTGAGGGTATGTTCCAACTATAGGGGGATCACACTCCTCAGCCTCCCTGGAAAGGTCTACTCCAAGGTACTGGAGAGGAGGGTCCGATCGATAGTTGAATCTCAGATAGAGGAGGAGCAATGTGGTTTTCGTCCTGGCCGTGGAACTGTGGACCAGCTCTATACCCTTGCAAGGGTGATGGAGGGGGCATGGGAGTTTGCCCAACCAATCCACATGTGCTTTGTGGATTTGGAGAAGGCTTATGACCGTGTCCCCAGGGGCACCCTGTGGGGGACGCTCCAGGAGTATGGGGTGGGTGGCTTTCTGTTAAGGGCCATTCAGTCCCTTTACCAGAGGAGCGTGAGTTTGGTCCGCATAGCCGGTAGTAAGTCGGACCTGTTCCCAGTGAGGGTTGGACTCCGCCAGGGCTGCCCTTTGTCACCGGTTCTGTTCATCACTTTTATGGACAGAATTTCTAGACGCAGCCGTGGTGTGGAGTGTGTCGAGTTTGGTGGCAGGAGAATCTCGTCTCTGCTTTTTGCGGATGATGTGGTCCTCCTAGCTTCATCCAGCTCTGACCTTCAGCTCTTGCTGGGTAGGTTCGCGGCCGAATGTGAAGCGGCTGGGATGAGGATCAGCACCTCCAAATCTGAGACCATGGTTCTCGACCGGAAAAGGGTGGCTTGCCACCTCCGGGTCGGGGGAGAGGTCCTACCTCAAGTGGAGGAGTTTAAGTATCTCGGGGTCTTGTTCACGAGTGAGGGTAGGAGGGATCGGGAGATCGACAGGCGGATTGGTTCGGCGTCTGCAGTGATGCGGACGCTGAGCCGATCTGTCGTGGTGAAGAGGGAGCTGAGCCAGAAAGCCAGGCTCTCGATTTACCGGTCGATCTACGTCCCAATCCTCACCTATGGTCATGAGCTTTGGGTAATGACCGAAAGAACGAGATCGCGGATACAAGCGGCCGAAATGAGTTTTCTCCGTAAGCTGGCCGGGCTCAGCCTTAGAGATAGGGTGAGGAGCTCGGACATTCGGGAGGGACTCGGAGTAGAACCGCTGCTCCTCTGGATCGAAAGGAGCCAGTTGAGGTGGTTTGGGCATCTGGTCAGGATGCCTCCTGGACGCCTCCCTGGGGAGGTGTTTCGGGCATGTCCTGCCGGCAGAAGGCCCCCGGGTCGACCCAGGACACGTTGGAGAGGTTACATCTCCAATCTGGCCCGGGAACGCCTTGGGGTCCTGCCGGAGGAGCTGGTGGACAAGGCCAGGGAGAGGACGGCCTGGAGCTCCCTAGTTGGGATGCTGCCCCCGCGACCCGGACCCGGATAAGCGGAGGAAGACGAGACGAGACGAATATTATCTTATTGTTAGGGATGTTTTTTGTTTTGTTATTGTTGTGCATCTGCACTTTATGTAAATGTCTACGCATGGGACAGTGTGAAACGCAATTTCAATTCCTTGTATGGCAAGCACATTCGAAGAATTGACAAATAAAGTATTCTATTCTATTCTATTCTATAATGGTCACTACAGTGGACAGGTACTCAAAATTGTTATTTATTTATTTTTGCTATTAAGCGCAGCTGTTGAAGACTTAATTGCATTTGAGCCCCTCCATTTGGACTTCAGTAAGTCAAGCCAACATATTTCATGTTCAGAATGCACGCTGTCCACTGAGGTGGACATGTAATAAACTATGTGTAAATTAAATGTTACAAAAAATATGTAAATATGAAATTTGTTTCATTCACACCTAAAGATGAATGAAAAAAAATGTTTAAAAAATCATGGTTGAAGATTTCATAATTCATGCATCAAAGGGTCTGTCAAAACTAGATCTCGTGGAACTAAGTGTGATAAAAAGTTACTATTTTCCGTGTTGAACTGGTCACTTGTGCGGCCTCCCCACCCATTAGAAATAAAACAAATAGATCCCTGTGGGCTAATGGCAATCAGATATTTCATAGTGTGATGTGATTTGTATGTAGAATAACACTGAGATTGCTTGGTTTTTCAATGAATATTTCAAAGCAGTCAATAATTGTCACAATCTGCTCCTGCCTCCCTCCGTCTGTGACTCTCCCCTGCCTCCTGATTAGTTTTTATTTGTCTCACCTGCTCCTTGTTAAGCTGCCCAGGTGTTCCTGATTTTCCCCTGTGTATTTATACCTCCCTTCTTGTATCAGTCATTGTCGGATCATTGTTGTTTGTTGTGTTGTTCTTGTTGTTCCTGCCGTATCCTGTCATTAAACCCATTTTTATTTCATCCGTGCCTGCATGTTTGCCTCCTGTCAGCTCCTCCACACATGGTCCGCCGCCATCCACACCCGCAACGAGACAGAATGATCTGACCAACCTGGACCTGTGGTGAGCTATAACATCTGCCTGGAGGATTTTTTTATTGCTTTGTCTGCGTTCAGTGGAAGGAGATTCCGACTCGAGGGGTTTCGGCACATCCTATTTGTTCCCGGGGTGGTCAAACCCATTCTCCTCTCCTGCTGTCCGCCCTGTCCTGTTTTTTTCCGAACGGAAGCTGCAGATCCTGGGGTTTTGGTGGAGTAAAACCCCCTACGCACGCCATCATTCTCTGGGGTGGTAGGGCTGGTCTCCCCGCTCCTTCTTCGGCTTCCCTGTACCCAAGCCTCTGCCTGTGACCCAGCTGATTGTGATGTGCACCTGCTCTGACCGTTTGTCGAGTACCTGCCGCCGATCCTGGTTTCCTCGCGTCGCTCCTACAGTTCAGCAACTTCCTGGTCCACGCCTGCGTGGCCTACGCCTGCAGGTCCTCCATGCTGCAGTCTCTTCAGAGTCCCGCCTGCTGCAGCCTCTTCAGGGTTCCACGCCTGCTGCTGCAGCCTCTTCAGGGTTCCACGCCTGCTGCTGCAGCCTCTTCAAGATCCCACGCCTGCTGCTGCAGCCTCTTCAGGGTCCCACGCCTGCTGCAGCCTCTTCAGGATCCCACGCCTGCTGCTGCAGTCTCTTCAGGGTCCAGTTCCCGAGTGTTCCAGTTCCCGTGTCCCAGTGTCCCAAGTTCCTGAGTCCCGAGCTCCCAGAGTCCAAGTGTCCCGAGTGTCACGAGTTATGTGGGTTTGGTGGGCGTCTGGTATCCGCCCTTTAAGGGGGGGGGGGGGGGGGGGGGGGGGCTGTCACAATTTGCTCCTGCCTCCCTCTGTCTTTGACTCTCCCCTGCCTCCTGATTAGTTTTTATTTGTCTCACCTGCCCCTTAAGCTGCCCAGGTGTTCCTGATTTTCCCCTGTGTATTTATACCTCCCTCCTTGTATCAGTCATTGTCGGATCATTGTTGTTTGTCGTGTTGTTGTCGTTGTTCCTGCCGTATCCTGTCATTAAACCCATTTTTACTTTATCCGTGCCTGCATTCCTGCCTCCTGGTCAGCTCCACCACACATGGCCCACCAACTCCTACAGCTCAACTTGACAATAACAGTTTTCTCAAAGTGCTCGTTATGAAATGCATGTGGTAGAGTTTGTCTTAAAATATCTCTTTCAGGCCAGACGATAAGACTTGGAACTAATCTACAGTACATCACACTAATACAGTGCTTGAAAAGTTTTGAACCTGTGGAATCAACTCCAAAATAAAAAACCAAAAAATCTAAGCTTAAATTCATCTGTAACTCAATTAAGATCAACACAAACTGCTGAAATAATGTTAAGGAAGATTTCCTTTTAAGAAATGGGAAAACAACATTGAAAAGAGCCATCAGAATTGAAAATGTGGGTAATCCAGTCAACATTAGAACTTTATCACTGTTTAGCAGAGCAGATTCATTTAGTTAAGTTTTAGACATGCTCTCTTTTAGTAGCTGATTTTCAGCCCTTAAGGCTTGGAACTCCAATTTGAGTGAATAGATTATTGTATTACAGTTTTCATTTTCACATGAAGGTCCAGTGTTCCTATCTTCCTTCAAAGGCTGGCAGTGATGTTTGGGTTAAACAGAACCTTGGGGCTCCCTTTGCTCTGGGACATCAGGTTGGAAAAAAAGGAAACCCTCGCGTCTCTGACTGCAGAGTTAAAGGATGTCAGAAGATCCTTTAGGTGCAGCAGATGGACGTGGAGATGGGTTTTCTTCCACAAACGCTCAATTTTTCTGCACTGGCGCTTCAGGCTGCGAAGGCTGTCATTAAACCAGGGAGTAGGGTTCACTGCAGGAACTGATCTGGTTCTGACAGGACAGATGTTGTCCAGAAGTTGAAGCTAAAGTCCTAAAGCTGATCTTCATCTGCGTACGTCACACTTCACGTGATCAGGAAGCAGAAAATCCATGTGACAGATTGTTTTGGGCCATGAGGCGCAAACCAGAAAAGTTTGTGCCGCTCACAATTCCACAACGGATTATGAAAGAACAGATAACGCCTGAAACTCGCGGATTCTTCCTCATGTAAGAGGTGAGTCTACTCTTTGTTTTGGTAGTTTTGGCGTTGACATCATCATAGAGCACAATGTTCTGTGACTCTTCAAAAAAACTGTGAAAACGCTAAGAAACGCTGGCAGCGAAGGGCTTTTCTGATCAGGAAACGGCTGGCATTTAATGAGTTAAAAGCCGTTCTTCTAAAGAACGATGTTCACGCCGTCAGACGCCATATTTGACTACAGCGTTGTGCAATACAGTCATCATTTCCGCCTTTTTCTGAATGGCCCTTTTTGAGTTGGCTAGTCCAGCTCCTCGTGGTGCTCTCTACCTCCAACTATCCTGACTCGTTCTACGTGTAGAATAGACAGATAAGTCTGGCAGGCCAGGCTAGTGGGCTTTTCCTTTTGTTTATCTTGAATTTACACCAATAAAATCTGTCATACAACTATTGCTCTTTTCACACAGAGCTGAACAAATCATAAAAAATGCAGTAAATAAATAAAATGAAATTCAGCTGCAGTAAAAAGCAATAAACTCCCATCTTGTCTTTCAGACGTTCATGTCTTCTTTCTAAATAAACAGCCGCTTGTGGAGTTAACTCTAAATCAAAAAGAATAACCCAATGCTCTGAAACGGACCTGCAACACTATGTTTTTAGTCACTTTTATCAACGGATTGTGTCAGTTAAACCAACGCGTGACTGCTATTGAGTCTGTATAGTTCTTGGCTGTTAGATTGGACTAGATCTGTGTCACAGCCCTGCTGATCCATTTGCTGAGTCAGTTTTAGAGGTCTGTGGCTCGTGTGCTGTAATCATCCTGCAGACCTCCAAACAGCTGAACACTCACAGCATGATCCTTCAGTGATCCCGTAGATGTTAATCAAACACCGCTCGGCTATTTGAATAGCTGAGTGTTTGACTCTATTGATTGGGGATTGATTTGTGTGTTTAAAGGGGTTTAGTGGTGAACTGTTTAAGATGATGACATTCACAAAGAGGAAGTGACAAATGGAGGGCCGTTACCAATCTGGATGCTGATTGGAGGTGCTAAACAGTGAAAAGTCCACTCTATCCCAAATATTCCTTTGGTGAAACCTTTTGCCAACTTTCCCCTGAACCCGCAGGTGATTCTTGGATCTAATTAAGAGTCTAATTAAACTTTAGAGTTTAATAAAAGGGCTAACACGTCATTTTTATATGCAAAGCCTAATGAGGCTTTTAAATCATCTTGTTTTACTACTTTTTCCTCGCTATGTTGAGTCTGGATCAAAAGCAGATAAAACCAAGCATGTGAGCAAAGGCGACGCGGTACAGACTGTTACCGGTGCAGGAGGGTGAGGGTTCAGAGACGCATTAATCTCCCTTCACATCACGACAGGTTAAAGAAATCACTTTACAGTGCTCGGCACAAAAGACCCAAAAGACTGTTTTTTTTTATTTTGTTTTTACCGAGAAGCAACACCGACGTGTAATTAAACTTCAGATGGTGGCAGCGGTGGGATACTTGAGTTGACATGTAGCACAATCAATACAAAATGTAAAAAATACCCTTTGTAATAAACCTTAGTGTTTATGATCTGAACAAAAACTCATGCTGATGTTCTCAGTAGAGAACACACTGTTATCCATTTTTATTGAACGCCACACTTAAAGTAGAGCTATAGCAGAAACTGGTTCATGCATCTCTCAAAAGTTTCTAGTTTCAGAAAAGAAAATTCTTTGATCTCTGCAGATCTCCGTCCAACTGTTCATTTAAATACATTTATGTTGTCCAAAGGTTTTACTCACAATTCTTCATAAGCGATTCATTAAAATTTATCCTACCTAACCATAACAAAATCTACATAATGGTTTGGTGTAAGTTTGAAAAGCACAACCATGGATATAAAACAGGAAATAATCCATGAGCGATCTAAAAACTGGTCATCTTAAAGACCAAGCTCGCTTTTTAACACATTTCAATTCAATTCAATTCAATTCAAAAATACTTTATTAATTCCAGAGGGAAATTGATGGCTGTAGTAGCTCAGAATAATAATAATAATCAAGTCATCAAGGAGGTGTTGTATATTACAATAGCTGTTGGCATTTGCAGTTGTCTTTAGTATAAATGCGGGAAATAAAGCTCTCACGCTCCTGTTTCAAGGACTAGAAGTGAGCCAGATAATAGGTGAGCTTCAGACAACAGGATTAGGAGTCTTGATGTCCTGATATACAGACATCTTGCCTGACTGGATAACTGCAGTGGGACTCTACCACTGACTCTGTTTGCTCTGCAACGTTGATGTTTTATCCCCACAAATAACCAAAGTCTGAAGGAGTTCTGGCACATTGTGGAGGTGCTTGGAGTTCACCTGGACAACAGACTGGACTGGAGAAAGAACAGCGAAGCCGTTTACAAGAAGAGGCACAGCAGACTGCACTTCTTGAGGACGCTTAGGTCCTTCAATGTCTATAGCAAGATGCTGCAGATCTTCTACAAGTCTGTTGTTGAGAGTGTAATCTCTTCAGCCATCGGCCGTTGGGGTAGCAGCATCAGAAGCAGGAACCTGAAAAGGCTCAACAGCCTAATAAAAAAGGCTGGTTCTGTTCTGGGGACAACTGTGGAACCGCTGGAGGAGATAATGCAAAGAAGGATTCTCCAGAGAATCAAGAAAATTATGGACAACCCTGAGCATTCTCTTCACAAGACTGTCCGACAACGGAAGAGTGTCGTCAGTCAGAGGCTTCTTCAGTTTCGCTGCAACACTGACCGCTACTGGAGATCCTTCCTGCCAACAGCCATTGTAATATACAACAACTCTTTGATGACTTGATTATTATTATTATTCTGAGCTACTACAGCAATCAATTTCCCTCTGGGATTAATAAAGTATTTTTGAATTGAATTGAATTGCCAATGTGGTTAGCTTCTACTAGCCGAGACGTGCTCTGCTCTCTCCTGGATGCTAAATCAACAACACCCTTCTCCGTCATGAGCCAAGTTAGGTGAGCGCATGAATTTTAACTTGACATTTTGCCATCTTAAAAGCTCTCAGGCTTATCAGTGCCTTCATGGTAATAAGGTTGGCCGTGTTGTGTTGAAGGAGGTTGGACACATTCCTATTTACTTTAAGTCAGATGTTGAGCTGAGTCAGAGCCTCAAATCCCTCATCACCAAGCCTGGGTTTTAGTTTCTACATCAGGTGAAATACAAACAGCTGGTTGTTCATGTGTTGCAGGTCCAGGCAGACCTTACAGACAAATTGCTGCTATCCTGTGGAAAGTCATTTTTATGACAGGTTTAATGATCATTTTCTACACATTTGATAATATATAATGTTAAACACTGAGCTCTACTTTAATCATCTGTCTGCTTGTTAAAAGCATAATTCGTTTCACTTGCTTTTAGGATCTAAAATCTGTGTATTTATCTTTTAATTCAGGTTGCAAATGCAGTCATACAGGGAAAGTGGAGTTTATGGTCCAAACTTCTCTGATTATTCAACACATTCTCACTCCCAGCGCGTCAAAAACAAACGCTTGGTCAGCCACCCTCCGCCTCAGACCCCTGACGGCACAAATGCCCTTTTTCGTCACTTATGTGCGAAAAGGGGGTTTTCCCTTTTTTGACTGCAGATCCCAATGCAGAGTAAAACTGACGCGATGGGATCAGTGGTGTGTCCAGATCTTTTAAAATGGGGTGGCCCAGGTGAGGCACAACTTTGTGCATGGGTGGCACCAATGGTTATGCTTCTTTTGTTTTACCCCCAAGCCTTTTGTGAACAATGAAAAGCCGATTTAAAGGTAAGTTAGTGTGGTGGCACCTGGGGTGGCCAATCAGGTTCCGAGGGTGGCATGTGCTACCCCAGGCCACTCCCTGGACACGCCCCTGGATGGGATGTCTGCTGATGCGGCACCGAACCAGCTCATTTAACCGCACCTAAACCTTAACGTTTTGCTATTTATAACCTTCCCCTCTCCCTCTCCCTCATCCTAACCTTAACCCTCTTGCTACCTAAAACGTTACTCTCACTGTGATCGAGCGTTTGTTTCCCATGCGTTCTGACTGTGAGTTTTCGTATCTGCCGCCCAAGGGGAACTTTAGAACATACCACCTGGCGAGGGGGAGGTTACAGATACCCTCTACTTTTAACCTCCACCTTGGTAGTTGAAACCTCCCCCTCGCGTTGGCTCGGTCCAAACCCGACCAATGACGAGGCGGCTCCCGCCATTCACTTCATAGAGCCGGCTTTTAGAGCGATCGACACATCGCTAACGTGTTCGCTAGCAAAATGGTTAAGGTTAGGATGGGGTGAGGGGAAGGTTAAATGACAAGAGGATAAGGTTAGAGTGAGGTACAATGAGCTTGTTTGGTGCCCTGGCTGCGGACATCCCATCGCGTCAGTGGAACGCTGCATTGGGATCTGCAGTCAGAAAAGGGAAAAAACCCTTTTCGCACATAAGTGATGAAAAAGGGCACTTTTGGCGTCAGGGGTCTGAGGCGGAGGGTGGCTGACCAAGCGTTTGTTTTTGACGCGCTGGGAGTGAGAATGTGTTGGATTATTAGAAAATCGCAAACAGCTCAACGTGTTCATACACAGCTTGAGTACATTTGTCGGTGGCAAATACTTTTTAAAATCCTCTTCTAAGAAACTGCTACTAGAAACAGTAGCTCACTGTGTAAGCCAACGGCTACGCGCTACTTCGATATCTCCCCGGATGTTGTTTGCATCATATTTGCAACACGAGCCGGCCCAGGGAAAAGGTGGATAGCTTTAACAAAGATGTGATTTTTGAGTGCTATGCACATGATTGGAAATATGTTGAATGCTTTACTTAGTTTAATAATCTATCAAAGTCAGTGAAATAAAGCCATCAGAAAACAGGCTGTTATATTTGCAGAGTGAACTCTGGAGCTCCGTGCTTTTCTCATAACACACCCTTTCTTCCCCAGTGGCTCACTGCCATCTTTCCTTCATTACATCACGGACTTACAAAGCCCCCAAGCCAACGTGACCACATCCCCAAGTATGTGGATCCCCTCTGTACAATGTGCTGTCTCATCCAAGAGCTGTCTGAAGACTGTGTGCGTTGTCATGTTATGGAGCAGATTATTTTTTCATTATCAAAGCTCTGAAGGTCCAAGTGATATCCAAACCATTTCAGACACAGATGAGAAATTACTGATCAAAAATGAACTCCATCCCTTGCAGCCGATGCTGCGAGTGTGAAGTGGCAGCTTGCAAGGACACACACTAATAAGAGCTGTTCATTTCATAAACACTGATCACATTATGTGATGTGACACTTGTGTGGAGATGAGAGTGCTTTTAAACCCCCTACATCCTGAATTGCATCAGCGGTGATATTATCACTGCTGCGATGTGGGTCCCAAGGGATGAGCGGTTGAATGCAGTTTAAAGACTCATCATTATGGGCTGCAGAGCACCCACTGCTAAATCAAAAGCACATTTAATAAGCTTGGAAACCCTCATACAGGGTTAGCAGGATGAGGAACATCTCGAGACTGTAAGGATGTCCTCTTGCCAAACTGGGTCCTAATGTTACCGCTCAGACCCCTCCTGTTTTATGTAAAACAACCTGATCTCTGTTTGGATTGTATTTCCCTTTATGTATTTTACATGAATAAGAAAGTTTTTTCATAAATGTTTTCAAAGAGGAGCCAGTGACAGGGCTCGGCCATCTGATTAGGACGCCTCCCTGGTCTGGTTTTCCAGGCATTTCCAACCAGGAGGGGACCTAAAGGAAGACCCAGAACACCATGGAGGGACTATGTTTCTCAGGTGGCCAGGGAACGCTTTGGTGTTTCCCTGGAAGAGCTGGCCTGAGTCGTTGGGGGGAGGGAAATCTGAGCATCTTTTTAGGCTGCTGCCCCCGTAACCTGACCCCAGATAAGCAGAATCTAATGGATGGATGGATGTTTTCAAATTTCCAACACTGTTGGAGCCCTAACCCTAACCCAGGAAACTGGTAAAAATCATCAGGTACAGATGGTGGCAGCTGTAGCGTATTTGAGTTGAATATATATGTTTTTTTTATAAAACCAACTAGTGGCACATTTTGTGATGTTTCCCGGCGTATATGGAAACATTTGTAGACTCAGAGCATGGGTATCATTCTCAATGAACATCTGGTGCTCTTCTTCTTTCCCAAAACATTCACAGATAGCCCAGTCAGAGCTTACATGGGGCAGCAGTAGCTCAGCTGGTAGAGCAGGTTGCCCCATGATCGGAGGGTCATGGGTTTGATTCCAGCTCCTGCCAGGGGTGTTCTGCTGTTGTGTCCTTGGACAAGACACTCCACCCAACTTGCCTGTGTAGGTGGTGGTCAGAGGGGCCGATGGCGTCAAATGGCAGACTCACCTCTTAGGTGTGTTCTTTCTGTGTCGTGGTTCTAATTCCATGTTGTCGTTCTTTTTTTAAAACACAGAACAGTTTCGTTACCTGTTTTCTCGCTACGTTTCGTCTGCGGCTGCAGACTTCCTCAGGCTGACGCTGATGGTGGCGCCACCTCCTTCTCCGTTTATCCTCGGGAAGCAGAGGACGTTGTCGCCCTCTGCTTCCCGCTCTCCCCTCTTGGGCAGCAGAGGGTGACAACGTCCTCTGCTGCCCAAGGATAAACGGAGAAGGAGGTGGCGCCACCATCAGCGTCAGCCTGAGGAAGTCTGCAGCCGCAGACGAAACGTAGCGAGAAAACAGGTAACGAAACTGTTCTGTGTTTTAAAAAAAGAACGACATCATGGAATTAGACTCACCTCTGTCAGACCGCCCCAGGGCGGCTGTGGCTCCAAAGTAGCTTACCATCACTAGCAGTGTGTGAATGTGAGAGTGTGAAAGCGTCTTTCAATGTCCTAAAAAGCACTATATAAGTTCAATGCATTATTATTATTATTAATATTACATGTACTTCATCTAATGTGCATTTGCCTCTCTGTGACTTTTTATGCTTTACGATGAGTTGTAGAGAACCATAACATGACAACTACACTTAAAAATAACAAAAACCACAGCATCTCCCCCAGAAAGGCTCTTTTGGACCATTTTTATCAATTCCAAGTCTTTATAAGAGAGGAGAGTTGCTATTGTAGAATTTTGCAGTAATAAAACCACTGACCTCAACCGGAAAATAAGAGTTTATTTCAGACCTCGTCGTGTGGAAGTTTTCTTCCCAGCAATAGAAAAAGGGACCCAGTTGTCCCTGATTTATGGTCACAGTGGAAACTAGTTATTCATGATCGATGTGTTTCAGGTTTTTAGGGGTGAATTCCACATAAATGCAAAGTTCTTTCTCCCTTACAACTAACTTTAACTCAGAAATGATGTTTGAGGAAATAAACGAGCAATGAAGTTAAAAAATGACTCACAAACTGAGTATGAGAGACACATAGAAAGCAAAAGGCAGCATTAACCACTAAAAGCTGCTTTATATTCGCTTACTGTCGGCTAATTTATTATTAAAACCGAAGTGAAAACTTCTAATAAACATGATGAACTTTTATCTGATAAAAAGTCAAATCACGTGTTACTCATTTCTGACCAGACCAACTGAAGGAGAGGTTTGAGTTATAGCAGTTAAAAGCCAACGTGTGGCCTAAAAGTTGTGGATTGTGTTTTTATCTGAAGTAATTGACTATTAACTCAATAAAGGATTTTAATTACTGCACTTTCTAAATTATTCAGCTGCTTTGACTGAATCTAGTCACATCATTTCTGTTACAGAACAAATCTTGTAAATGTGTCAGCTGGAGGCGAGATGCTCGTCCTTCACTGGTCAGACTCCTTCTGATGACTTTCATTCTTCTGCTGCTGACAATCAGCCCTTGAGACACACTTTGTGTTATAATTTAGATTTATTTGACCCAGTCTGCAACACAAAGACGAATCTCACATCTCGTTGTTCTGATCTGATTATTCGAAATGACCTTTTCTCAGCCTAAAGGTTCACAGTTTGAGCCCATAAAGAACAACAACAAGTCATCGTCACACTTCCAATCATAGATTCCAATGATCGTTTAATGGAAACAGATTGAGTTAAAAGGTCTGACCTCACTCGGAATGAATTTCAGATAAATGAATCGCGTCCCTGTTTAATCCTGAATCTTCAGCTTTGGAGGAAAATCTCATCAAACACAAACCTCACAGTCTTGAGATACTGCTGTATTAACCCTTTGATGCATGAATTATGAAATCAACCATGATTTTTTTGAACAATTTGTTTCATTCATCTTTAGGTGTGAATGAAACCAATTTCAATAAATATTTTTAGTAAATTTTTATAATTTACTAATAATTTATGACATGTCCACCTCAGTGGACAGCGTGCATTCTGAACATGAAATGTGTTGGCTTGACTTACTGAAATCCAAATTGAGGGGCTCAAATGCAATAAAGTCTTCAACAGCTGTGCTTAATAGCAAAAATAAACTAATAAATAAATAAACACACACGCACACAATTTTGAGGACCTGTCCACTGTTGTGACCATTATGCATCAAAGGGTTAAACTTTTCTGAAGCTCTAAAGGTTTTGAAAAATAAACAACATTACAGATGTTGAGACAATTAAAATCATTTCATAAACTTTCCAAACTCAAAGACTAAACGAGTGTCGTACGAAGCAGAAGGGCTGGAGAAGTAATGTTTCGGCACCAGTAGTAACTCTGACGAACGCACATATGGTGTCGAAACGTTGATTTCTTTTTGTTAATTGCATCCAATAAAAATGTGTGTACTCACCTGAGTGCTCCAGCCCTTCTGCTTTGTACTTTGGCTGCCCACCAGCTGCAGAGCGCCTACTCGTGAGTGAAAGACGCACAAATAGAGCTTTATTCTACTTTCAATGAATGTTATGTCTAAAACTACAGTGAAGCTTCATTAATGTTGTTCCCAGTAGCCTGTCACACAGATGTGAGTTTGTGTGTATTCATTACTTTAGTTGTTTTGGTGATATTGTATATTAACTTGGTTCTGTGGGTCTAAGCTTTTATTTTCATTCCTGTATTTGTGTTGCATTTCCTGCATGGTTTGTTTTTCCCGGTTCTCATACATCAGAGTTCCTTTGCTAATCACTCATTTTTCCTGAGATTCTGTCAGAATCTCTATCATTTTTATGTCTCCTCCTGTCCAGGCTTGCAGATTCCTACATGTTGGTTTTGAACCTTTGATCGACGTTTCTGGACTTCCTGTCAGTGCCGTGCCTTTACGTTTAATAATAACATTTTATTATCCTTTACCTGACTGCCTCCTGGGTCTTTAATCCTCTCCATCAGCTTTATAGCAGCAAGGTTGCATGTTTACATGAGCAAATGCACAAGGTCACAATGTCGTCTAATGGAATTACTTCTTAGAGGTCAAATAATCAATGCGTTCACTTTATTACTTTGAATTTGACCTTTTTTGTTCGATAAAGCTGAAATCAGTCAAGATTGCCTTATTTGCCCTTTAGAAGGAGGTTCTGCAGAGGACAAAAGAAATGATTTAAAGTTGAAACTTTTTAAAGATGGATTATCTTCTTGCTCGGTTACTTCCTTTCTCCATCAAGTAGAATGATTTTATCTACATTATTTACATTTTTATCAGAATTGTATATTTAGAGTTTGATGATTTGGATAAATAGGCTTTTGGAGTCTTCCATCTTTTCCAGAGTTGAACCCTACTTACAGATTAGTCCACTTGGTTTAAATCATTGAGGGACAAACGGGGATGAAAGAGGATGGATCCAGCTCCCCCTGCATCAGAGCCGACCTTAATAGTTCACTTTGAATCACGGCTCAATCCCATCTCATCTGATGCACACTCACGCTCACTGACAAAGTTTTCCACCTTGTTTTCACATCCTGCCCTCCATTTCCTGCTCTTCCTTCCTCTGTCTCACTACTTCCACCTCAGTGGCTGATTTCACAAACTGCGCGTAAGTGCAAACAAAAATCCCCCTCTGTAGGAGTGCAGCCAGGTGAAAGTATAATTTAATTCACTATGCTGGTTCTGCAGGTGCGCAAAAGGTTACAATGACAGGAATTGGTTTTTGCAAACAGTCATCATTGCCTGGAGACCATCGATGTTTTATTTCCACGTTGCGAAACATGAACGTAATGCGACATTTTCAGAGGCGAGACTGTTTGCTGTTCATTTCTGTGCTCTCTGGTGTTACATTCCTCCTCTCAAAGATAACCAGAGATGATGGTTGACGATTAAAACGGAACACTGAAACACTGAGATCAGAGAGTCGGAGCAGCAGCACAGCTGGTAGATGATTCTGCTTCATCCCCAGAGACAGACTGTCTGATGTTCTTCAGCAGATGAGGAAAAAAGCACAAAGAATCTGATCATAAAGCTGATGGCAGCAGGACAGATACAGCCAAGGAGGTTCATTTGTCTGCTAAATGGTTGCGCCTCAAATATTATTCAAATTCAGTTCACAACATTCATGAATTTTGTTGAATTTACGAAGATTCCCCATATTGCTTGCCTTTTTTTAGTGAGTTTAGAGATTACCTCAAAGTGAGCAGCCCTTCCTGCTACTCATCCCTTGAGGAAGCTCGCTTGGATCGGAGCTTTGAAATGACGCAACCTCTTTGCATGTCAAAATAAAACAACATAGATACACCTGTCTCACCAACAGGGGTCGTCCTCTCTCTCCAGTAAGACAAATGAAAGAAAAACTGATGGAACTGGAAAAAAAGGAATAATGATGATAAGGCTGAGTCATCCACAGCGACCTTTCCTCACCACTGTCCTGTAGTAATGGCGTGGGTGTTTCCCGCAAACCATTTCTGTCTGTGATGGTGTTGAATTCACGTTGTCACAAAAACTTAGACAACAAAATGTTTTTGTTTAAAAAGCAGCATCTGGAGGTGTTTACATTTCAAGGACAGCTCCTCATGTCACGATCCCACTTTGATGCCTCAAACTTCCCCAAACGTTTATTAAAAAGTAATAAAGGAGGATCCTAGGAACCCTAAAAGGAGAACAGATTTGCTTTTTTTTTTCATTTGTCCTCGATAAGCCACTCATTTCACAAAATGTGTATAGAGCTCCGGGAGTTGACGTCACTTCTCCCGGCATGCAACAGTTCAAATCGAAACGGCGCCATATTGGCATGCAGAAGCCGGCAGCTGGACTGTTTGTTATTGTCAGAAAACTCAATCAGACAGCAAATATGGTAGATTCCTGTTGTGCCCCAGGATGTAGAACAGACACGGACGACATAAGGAATGAGCCATCTACAGGATTCCCCAAGATCCGGAGCACCGCAAACGTTGGATCATTGTAATAAAACGCACTAGTGACCGGGCTAAAATGAAGCTGTGGGATCCCGAGAGTAAAGGTTTTCGCTTATGCAGCGACCACTTCATATCAGGTACTTAAACCAACGTTTCCTCAACTGTGTATGGTATTTATTTTAAATGCTTTTATTACGATTCTTAGTGGGCTTCCTAAACTTATTTTGGCGTGGCTTTTTCTGTCTTATTACTCATAGCAGCAAGTAAACATCACGTAAAACGTTGCCTCGTGAGTTCTGCGTGCTGCCGTTTACGTGTTTTATGATCACAGCAATTAACCGGCTAAGCTGTATTTAATTTTTAAGCAATGGTTGATCAATTGTCAGATCACACATTAAAAGCACTTTGGATTGCTATTATCTGTCTCATCGAGATGGATCTCAGACAGATCCTGAGACGCTCCTGCCTGACATATTTATTTTATTCACGGAAAAAAATCAGACTAGTGATTTCTCTTGGTGTTCAGTTTATACATTCAAACAGCACAGCACTCTATTTAAACTACTTACATGTAAATCTATGTTATTTGTCCATCCATCCATCCATTTTCATCTGCTTATCCGGAGTCGGGTTACGGGGGCAGTAGCGTCGAGAGGCCCAGACTTCCCTCTCCCCAGCCACCTGAGTCAGCTCCTCCGGGGAAATCCCAAGGGGTTCCCTGGCCAGGTCCGGTAAGAAGTCCGCTCCGACAGCTTCTGGCATTTTTAAAAAGTATCCCAGGGGCACGGTAAGGGTCGGAGATGTTTAGTCTATTTAATTTCTGACTATATAAAACGATTTCTTCGGTTTTAAAGTGTGAAGTAAACTCCGACGAAGTAAAATCCAAGCTGATCCCGTTCATGTTCATGTTTACGATCCGTGTTTGTTTACCTTTTTTTCCTGCCAACATGGCGTCTACTAACCGAGAGTCACGTGGGGTCTGGAGCTCTATTGTAAGGTTTATTCATCTTGGGTTTGCATTTCATAAACATCCTGTGGTTTTTCTCTTTCATGTTATTCTCTAAAGAAATTGTAATAAAATCACTCTTATTTCTGATTCTTGCATCTCAGACCCATCAAGAAACAGATAACAGGTCGCTGTTTTTTTTTTGTTTGTTTGTTTGTTCGTTTTTACTTAAAGGGACATTATGGAAGTTAGACAGCCAAAACATGTATAGAAATAATAAATGTCTTCTTCATACAATGCAATACTCCTGCAATGCCCTGGTCCTGTAGAATGAGCCCTGGCATTTTTACTGTGATTGCGTGTTTTTCTGTAAAATCACAGAAAGAGAGATGCTCGGGTCGAGCAGGCTGCTTCATGCGCGTTCACGCTCAGGCATAGCCCGTAGCATTTGCTATCCGTAGCTTTAGCAGCAGAGAGAGAGGCAGTGCCACTTTGTCGCTGTTCCTAACGCCTAGTGACAAAGCTAGCTACATTTCTGAGGACCCTTAGCTACTTTCTGTAGAACTTTCTTCTAGATATTTCCTGCAAATTAGCAACAAAATAGCCATTTTCGCTTCGAACCGTTCTTTGGTTTGACGTTGTTTCAGGTGTCATCAAGGATATAAAAGTTACAGATACTGTGAATGTTACTTGGGTGTAGCTCACCTTGTAAGATGTCTGACTCTCATGCAGAAGATCTTTGTTTGATTCTGGATGTGAACATAGTTTATGTAGAGTTTCTTTTTACATTAATGGTATTTTTTTTTTACAGTAAGATGCCCAAACTTTTATTTGAGACTCGCCGAACTGCATTGAATTCACAGATAAAAAAGATGTGGGTTCAACTTTCATTTTGGAACAATTTTTCAAGCAAGGGAAGGGAATGATCTGAGCATGCAGGAGGACTGACCCATCATAAACCTTTGTCGGCTGTGCTGAAGAGAAAGGTACAGAACCTAATTATTTAATTAGTTAGCGTACAGCATGCGCGCCTCGAGCACGAGCCTACTATTGAAGCTGCCGTTACGCTTTTGGCCAGAGGGGGCAATCGCAAGCATAAAAATTCAAAAGTCCATAAAGTCCCTTTAAATTTCTGACCAACTTGAAAATTACCATCCTGGTTGTTATTAATCTGCCATTGAATCAGCACTCAGCAATGGTGAGTTCACAGTCCAGGAAAAAAAAAAGATCTTTTTTTGTTTCTGATTGGCTGATCACCAGTTTAGCTTAATGATGAATAATGGCCAGGAATTATAATAAGCAGTGTCAATGTACACTCTGATGCAAAACATTGATTAGAAAACAAATTTGTGACAATTTTTGTGGAAATTTTGGGATGAACAAGTGTAAAAATGAAATGCGGGTTTTATGCTCTAAAGCACTAATAACGATTTCCAAGTCTTATTCATCTGCAGATGTCAGATGAAACCTCATTCTTCCATCAAAGTGTGAATCTGCATTTAACAGAGAGGCTCACACCGGTAAGCACACCGGAAAGACGAGAAGGTGATTAGAAAGGTTGCAGTCCAAAAACATTCTGAACACAGCAAAAGGAGAAGTGAGTCCAGGCAGAGAGTGACGTCCGTGCAGGGATGTGCACTGATGCACACTTCTTGTTGATCAATCAGACAGCGCATTTTTGTATTTTTTCTTCTTCTTTTGGAAAGATTCTGCCAAGTCTGCCTTTATTTTTAACCCAGGGCAGCGTGGTGTGCAGTGGTTAGCAAGTGGAACTGGTTTGGACATTTGTCTGGGGGGGTTGTTGGTTTTCCCTGAAAATTACCTGGAAAACTTCCTTAGAGAATTAAGACCATGCACTTTAGATGTGCTGATGATCCTATCTGATTCATATTTACCATTTAACCACTCAAGATTTGTTTTTTTACGTCAGCTTTTTCCAGAATCTCACTGGGCTGCATCAACATTGAAACATTTGCTAAGGCTCCTCGTTTTCTTGCATCAGTGCCAATGCTTTGCATTCACGGTGGTGGCATTTCAAACAAATCATTGGAAATTTGTGAGACAATTTGTGAGATATCTCTCCCAAATGAAATACAGAGTCGTTGTGTCGGGAACCCATCTAGAACCCACCTAGAACCCATCTGGAACCCATCTCCAGTCTTTCATAGTTTAACCGAGAGCATATAAGACACAGATTTCATATGGGGTTGGTGATGAATGAAACTAAGCTGAGACTGAGTTAAGGCATTAAAAGAAAATAAAACATTCTGAGAGACAAAACTAAACTGAACATAAATTATTTACAAATGAAAAACACATTTTACATAATTTGTGACTAAAGAAAGAAAAAAACGCTCTTATTCACAAGAATGTATTGTATATTTATTCATCTACTTGCAGTTTTGCAAGTTTGCAGGCTGCACTATTGCCCCAAAGCAAAATCACAGGTTTGAATCCTGACTGCAGCCTTTCTGAGTGGAGGCTGGGTTAGTGTCCTCTTCCAGGGGAATCCCAAGGTATTCCCTGACCAGATGAGAGACATAGTCCCTCCAGCCTTTCCTGGATCTTCCTTTAAGTTTTCTCCCAGTTCGACGTGCTCAGAAAACCTCGCCAGGGAGGTGTCCAGGAAGCATCCTAACCAAATGCCCAAGCCACCTCAACAGATTTACTCTGAGCCCCTCCCGAATGACTGAGCTTCTCACCTCATCTCTAAAAGAGAGGCCGGACACCCGGCGGAGACACTCATTTTGGTCGCTTGTATTCGCGATCTCATTCTTTCAGTCACTATGAAACTAACATAGATCGACCGGTAAATCGAGAGTTCCGCCTCCCGCTCAGTTCTCTATTCGCCACGACAGACTGGTACAACGCCCACATCACCGCAGACATAGCACCAATCTGCCTATCTCCAACTTTCCATCACTCGTAAACAAGATATCAAGATATTACTCCACTTGTGGCAGGATCTTGTCCTTGACCTGGAGACGGCGCTCTACCCTTTTCTGGGCAATGTTGGGTTAAATGACTGCATTCATCCTCTTTTTTACATCATATTGGACAAAGTAAATAAATAAACAGATTTTAACAAAAACACTGAGGTTGTTTTTCTGAGAGTGTTGTGTCTCCAGATGGTGCAGCCCAGCGAGTTGCTGGCTTTACAAATAAAACTCAATTTGTTTGCCCAAAAGAAAGTAAAATGAATTATTTCTACTACTTAAAAAACTTTTGTTTTTGAAGTAGTATACTCTACTAATGCCTTTTAAAATAAATTAAGCATTCAATGTTTGGACCCGTCTCTCAACTGTGTGGTTGTTCTGCCAGTTTGTGATCCGACTCCACGCAGAAATTGGACTCGAGCAGCACACATTTCCAACAGCCATGAATAAAACTGACATATACCTTCTCTTGTGGTAATCTCTACCATATGTTCTAGTCCAGCCAGGGGTTGAGCTAACTCGTGCAGTAGGAGTTGAAGAAAGCAGCACTCCTCTGTTTTTAGCTCAATAAATGTGGATTTACTCTTACTTCATGCATCTAACCATGCCAACTTTCACACTGTAAACTACAGTTACAGGCTGCAGTTTGATCTGGAGATTTGTCATGGCTCAGACGCACACAGTAGGTCTGTGTGAAGCGTGCACACATCAGGGCTCCCAAGTGGGGTCTTCAAAGTCTGGATTGACAGAACTATTAGAGCCCAGAGAGACTCAGAGGACGGGACAAGGTTACTCCACCTCTATGTTTACTCTTCATCACGCCGGTGGAAGAGTGTGAATATCTGCAGTAAATAGAAAAGCTGGATAAAGGCGACAGAATAAATTGAAGACAGAGTGAGTGAGAAACTGGTAGCAGAAACGAGACAAATGAGAAGTGACAGAGAAAGAACATAAAGAAACTGAAATCCTCTTCTTTTGGGGTGAGATCAGGGAGAGGACTCGACTAAAAGCCGTAAATGGAGTCACCTTAAGCATGCAAACACCAGACAGGATGCTGTACGCAGTGGCACGCGCAGCCTGAAGGTCAGTCTGAAGGTCAGTGGTCTGGGATGTAACTGAATACTGGTCCAGTAGAACAGAATCGGTGATTCATCAGCAGAATCTGCAGTCTGCTCTGATGCAGCTGAATGCTGTTATGCGACTCTGTGGTTTTTTGTTGCTGTTCATGCACACCCATTTTAAAATGTACGTTCAATATCTGTGTTTTCAACTAACACTAAGGATTTAACTCAACATTATCAAACTGTGCATATTAGTGATAAATAGCCCTTAAGCCCTTAAACTATTGATCTGATCTCGCTGCAGCTGAAGAAAAAGACCTGTAGTTGCACTGTGACTCCTTTTAATACTGCTTTTCCTGACTCTTCTGCATGAAAGTGGCTGAAAAAACATTCACACACATCCAGGGGTTTTCCTGAAATTCCTCGAGGGGAAACAATATCTGATTTAGTCCAGATGACGCAGACTGATGGGATGTGGGCATGTGTCAGGCTGATGCATGGCAGTTTTCTCAGACTTCATTTCATTTTTCATCTGCAAATCTCTGAGCAGCATGAAATAAATGTTCTGTAATGACACAGGAGACGGCGGCGCTGATAAGCGTGAACTGGCGAGTGCATATGCTCCTGTCCGAAAGAAAATGTGGAAAACTTGACACGAGAGCGTCAAAGCGCACCAAATCTGGACAGAGTTTGCAGCTTCACATGGTTTGGCATTTATAATGTGGAGAAAACTCAGCTGCCCACAGATGCTTTAAAAGTCCCATATTTGTTTGCATCAACACAAAGATTAGTGAATACTGCAGAGAGTTTAACATTAGCAGCTCAGAGGACAAACAGGAAGACATGTCTGCACCTTGAGTAATCCTTCTATAAATGTCAAAGGGACCAAAGGATAAAAGTACCGACTAAAGGAAACACTCTCGAGCATTATGACCACATTTTGCACAAGGCTTAGTTTGCAGGACAAGGGGGTGTTCGTTAAAACGCCACAAAGCAACAGTTTTATTAGATTTATATCTATATTTCAAATGTGGTGTGGACTTAGCTTGTTTAGTTGTTTATAACCTTATATTAATTAATCGGGGCACCACCAGTTTTGTGGAACTGGACCGTTGGATTTAATATCTACCTCTGCTCATATTAATCAGTCTCAAAGTTAACACCACAAGTTAATCTGAAAGCTGAATTCTTGTCAGAATGCGTCGCCTATTCTCGAGATCGCTAGACAATGATCGGGCATAAATTTAAGTTTTGTGGATTTATTACAAACATCAGTTGAGACATGACAAAAAGGACCAAACATGGAATTAAGACAATTGTTAACCCAAAGCTTTATGGCAGTGATATGAAATACTGATCTGTAATAAAGTGGAAATTTGGTGGCTCCGAGATTATAGGACAATGGGGAATAATTTCTAAAAGGGAGCTAAGTGAGTGAGAGAGAGAGAGAGAGAGAGAGAGAGAGAGAGAGAGAGAGAGAGAGAGAGAGAGAGAGAGAGAGAGAGAGAGAGAGAGAGAGAGAGAGAGAGAGAGAGAGAGAGAGAGAGAGTGTGAGTGAGTGAGTGAGTGAGTGAGTGAGTGAGTGTGTGTGTGTGTGTGTGTGTGTGTGTGTGTGTGTGTGTGTGTGTGTGTGTGTGTGTGTGTGTGTGTGTGTGTGTGTGCGTGCGCATAGGAATGCAAGAGGGGGTGTGTGTTCAGGTAGGGATGTCCCGATCCGATCACATGATTGGAAATCGCCCGATCCCGTGGTTTCAGATCGGCTTTACTTCCCGATCCAGAGTTGGATCTCCTTAAAGGTTGTCAGGCTCTGATGCCCTTAACTTCCACACCCAGAAGGAGCACAAAAGAGATCCAGTTCCTACCTTTATTATATTATTTATATGGACTCAGCGTAGCGGGGATTCTTTTGAGCAGAGATGCAGAGCAGCAGGCAGACCGCTGATTATTCATGAACTCCAGCTGCGTTCTGCACACGGCCACAGTAACATTTTCTAAGTTTCTAAGTGGCGTCACCAAAAATATACAATTAACACACAGTCGTTCGTGTCCGTTCATTTTCTCTCTGGTAAGTTCTGTCTGTGTTTGAATATGACGTGTGGACGCGCTCGCGCTGCAGCGCTCGTCACTGGCGCAGCCGGGCAGCGCGGCGCACACGCCGCTTTTTTTGCGGTCAATAGATCAATTTGATCTGCTAGTTCAAAAGTCACTTGTGAGGTGAAAAAGAAGGAAGCAGGCAGGAGTTTTTCTGGAGGACTGGGAGACGCGGGAAGATCAGAGACAGGACAGGAAGATAGGAAAATAAAAACCGAGAAAACAAAACAAAGTTCTTAAAAAAATTAAATGTAGGTAGATTGATCCCACTACACGTTTGTACCTGTATAACGCAATAACTTATCAGCATGTAGTATTTATATAGTTGCTTCAATTCAGATCATCTTCAGAACTCCGTCCCATGCCCAGGGACGTACCTAAGCATTTTGGGGGCCGAGGCAAAATAGACCCCTGCCAGGTATTTTAAGTTGAAGTGCTGTTTTTATATTAGACTTTTTATATTTGCAATAAAGTCC
>NC_091744.1:77674960-77777460 GCF_043380555.1 Nothobranchius furzeri | reverse complement strand
AAACAGTGAAATCCACACGGGAAATAAATAAAAATAAAAGTTGGAGACACTCCTGAGCTTTATTAATAGTTTCCTCTGGTTAACTCTATCAAAATCCTTGAATGCGTCTATGAAGCACATCAGGAGTTTTGGTTTCTGGCAAAAGCACAGGAGCACTGACAGGGAGAAGAAAGCAGAGCAAACATTGAAGGCACTCAAAGGGAGAGAAATATAGGAAAAAAGAGAAGGACTAATAAAAAGTCAAAATAACTCATGTCAGAAGAGGAGAGAGTTTGGCAAATCCAGTTAAAGATAAGATTGTCGTAAATTTTGTGTAAGGGGTCCCCATGTCTGTGTTCGCCTTGGGCCCCCAAATTGCTAAATCCGCCACTGCACACACACAAAGTTAAAGATAAGCACACACACAAATTCTTCACAGACAGTCAACCGAGAAGCACTGAGAAGGCGCTTCCAGGTGTTAGTTATAATCAACACATTGGTCTGGCTTTTAGCTTTTTCAGGAAGTTCTAATAATAAAAGGTACTGAAGCGAGGTCAGCCTTCCTGCAACAATTTAAATGTAAATAGGTTTGATTAACCTCAGTTTAAAAACAACACCAGATGTTTACACAGACAAGTTGTTAACAAGGTGAGGTCAAAATCAGTTTATACCCATCGGGGGGGGGGCTTTAAATGTGTGTGTGTGTGTGTGTGTGTGTGTGTGTGTGTGTGTGTGTGTGTGTGTGTGTGTGTGTGTGTGTGTGTGTGTGTGTGTGTGTGTGTGTGTGTCTGTGTGTGCAGGGATGTGGGGTCTCACGTATGAAAGGGAGGGGCTGTGGGAACTGTGGGGTTAACACAAAATAGGGTCATTAAAGATCATATCACAAAAGGGGACTACAAACAATGCACCTGTCAAGTTTGATGAAAGGTGGGTTGAGGGAAGGGCATAAAGGTCAAAGAACAATCGACCTGTCAAAAAGTTTGACGACAGGTGGTTCCCTTTTCTCTCTTGTGCTGCTGTCTAGTACGAGTGATGGTTGATGCCGGTGACTAAACTCACTGAGTACAGCTAATTAAAGATCAAACTAGGAATTTTCTCATCTACACTGACATGCCCCATATTTAGGGGGTAAATGGGGTAAAAGGAAAACCTAAATTGAATTCTGTGACAGGTCCGACTTACACTATGGGATTAGAAGAGGAAAAACAGAAAGGACATAAGAAGAAGGTCCGACTTCTCTTCACTAAATAGTTTTGGATGTCTCATGACAACTTTAGACAGAATCGATTACTTGTCCAGTTTCAAACTCCAAGATTATGTCAGCTTGGGAGAGTTTCATGAACCGTCTTGTTTTAGGTTCTAAGTTTGAGTCAAAGTTTGCCCTAACTCCAACCCTAGGAATGACTAACATGGCTGATGTTTTGTTTCATGACCACTTTGGTTGAACAAATATATTTTTGTCTGTGAGGTTCAACTATTTTGGCTGGAGAAGAAGGTTTAGATCAACACCAGATGTTCACATTCATCAGGAATGGTAGCTCTGCAAACACCTGGTGACCGGTGGATCCTACAGTTTCACAAACAACGTTCCTGCCGACACATTTTCACTGACTGAATGTGAGAAACAAAAGTTTGCTTATGTAGCACTAACTTAATCTCTGTTATAAATACACCCTGATCCATGCACTTCTCTGAAGATGAGGTTAGTTTCTCTGTAAATCTGATTAAAAGCCTCACAGCCCTTTGAATCAACATTCTAAGCTCAGATGTGCACAGGATCCAGTTGGAGGATGTAATGAGTTGTGCGTTCTCGCTGTGTTCCTACCTGGACTATTTCAAGCAGAATCCCAGCAGAAACCGTCCCAAGCCCGGCCAGCAGAAATGGAAGCAGGATCTGCCGCAACAAGGAGCACATCGATTCTTCATGTCCTCCAGAACCTTCTGCATCCTTGGGTCTGGATCCACTCAGCTTCCTGGGGAGCAGAGCGTCCGACTCAGTAAACTCTTGAGACACAGGAGTGACGCTGTCCGGTGATAAGTTCCCATTAGAGTTGGACAGTTGAAGTCTTCCAGAGAGCTGGGACAAAGCTGGGTTTGAACCATATTGCTGGCCGTGTGTTAGAGACAGGTTCTTATCAGAGGACTTTGGTACAGCCATGGTGTTAGGCAAGGGTCTGCAGAATGGTCTCTCCTGCTGCTCTCTGTTCTGATTTGGTGAGCTAAAATAGATTAGAATAGACTTTATTTATCCCTCCATGGAGAAATGTACTCGTTAAGGCAGCACACATACACTCAGAGAAGAGGAAAAATAAATAATACAAGTTATTACTGTCACCATCAGCAATTAATAAAATGAATAAAAAATAGAAAATTTTATTTCCCAGAGGGAACAGCATAAAGGACACAGACATACACACAAGTACATCTGGGTATTGCACTTGTACAACTGATGTTAGCATGAAAAGGGATAGTGCCCGTAACAGTTAAACGTATACTTTGCAACTTTTTCATGGCTTTAAATTATTTTCTTGAGCCAGCATGGGCTAAAATGACCTTTTATAGGGTTAATGAAATATCCTTCAAACCCCCTCACCCTCTGTGGCCAGACTACGGCATTTGCAACTTCAGAGTGCCGGTCCGGTTGGACAAAATGAGCTGGCATACCTGGCTTTGTAGTGCTTCCAGCACGTTTCCTGCATGCTTTAGATCATGAACACAGCTGATCTGTTTAATTTAGTGATGAGCCACTCCTGTAGACGCAAAGGAAGGCTGGCAAGACATTTCAGCTGTTAGATTAAAGTGTTAAAAAGGTGAACGCACAGCAAGGACATAAGTTTTGCTTTCTGTTCTACTAAACAGACACTAGGGGGTGCTAAAAACAAGCAGAAACTGCCTTGTCTCCCTTTAAACTGTGGAGTTATGCACTCTACTGCAGTGGGAATGAATGACCTATGGTGGCATTCTGTTTTACATCTCGGATGTCTCAATCTGCCACTAAGAGAGGGGAGGGGTTTTCTAAGATGGAGGTCAAGTTCGCCAACATTCTCCTTTCACACACATCCTCAACATAATCCAGTGGACAGCCCAGAACCAAGCTAGCTGTCTTAACCAGCTCGTACCGTCTCCTCCTATCTTAGCCAGATAGGAGGACTCCCTCCAGCCTTGGTTAGAAAAATATGCTTGACAAATGAATGATGAAACACCTCTGCAGCGCATGCTGTATCCATGGAAAGTTCTCCAAAAAGAAAACGATGCATTAAAATATTTCAGTACAAAGATCTAAAACCTTTACTGCTCTCGATAGAGACTCGTGTTTACTTCTGCCTGAATAAATTCTAATTTATCTTTTTGACTCAAGCTCAACACAGATTTAAAAAGGGGTCTAGACTGTGATCATGGCACTTTGTAATATATTTTTCCCATTTTTAGATAAACAGGGATGTATGAAATAGTTTCCCTTACTTTCCATGCTTTCGTTCTTTTTTAAACACAGAAACAGTTTTGTTTACCTGTTTTGTAGCTACAGTTTCGCCGACGGCTGCCGGCTTCTTCAGGCTGACGCTGATGGTGGCGCGTCACTTCCTTCTCCGTTTATCTGCGGGCAGCAGAGGACGTTGTCGCCCTCTACTGCCCGCTCTCCCCTCTCCGACGATGCAGTCCCATGCGTGGTCCAACGTGTAAACTCCGTCGTCCCTGTTCATGGTCCCACATCCACGTCTCCTTATCTCGATAGCTTCCTTGATCCATCTTTTGTATTTTTGTTGTTTGGTGGTTATGATCCGTGTGCTGTCCCAGTCCATTATATGGTTTTCTCTTAAGCAATGATCTGTTACGGCTGACTTTTTTATTGTACTTTCTGCTTCTTCTTTTGCTGCTCTTGTGACAAGAACCAAAACCAGTGATAACCCTACCATACATCAGAGGCATAACGTAAAAAATAAGAGCAACAATGAAAAAACACAACATAAACACACCAACAAAGCCATACACAACAGTTAGAAACAGACTAGTACACCCAAAAGACAAAATATCAGCTGGACAAAAATGTGGAGTCATTTACGAAATCCCATGCAAAATATGCAATAAAACATACATAGGAGAAACCGGACGCCACACGGACAATAGAACACAAGGAGTGTGAGAAAGAGGCAAATCGTAAACACACAAGAGCAGCAAAAGAAGAAGCAGAAAGTACAATAAAAAAGTCAGCCGTAACAGATCATTGCTTAAGAGAAAACCATATAATGGACTGGGACAGCACACGGATCATAACCACCGAACAACAAAAATACAAAAGATGGATCAAGGAAGCAATTGAGATAAGGAGACGTGGATGTGGGACCATGAACAGGGACGACGGAGTTTACACGTTGGACCACGCATGGGACTGCATTGTCGGAGAGGGGAGAGCGGGCAGTAGAGGGTGACAACGTCCTCTGCTGCCCGCAGATAAACGGAGAAGGAAGTGACGCGCCACCATCAGCGTCAGCCTGAAGAAGCCGGCAGCCGTCGGCGAAACTGTAGCTACAAAACAGGTAAACAAAACTGTTTGTGTTTAAAAAGAACGAAAGCATGGAATTAGAAAGACACAGCAAGAACACACCTAAGATTTCCCTTACTTTGATTTTTGAAAGGTGGCAACCCTAGAGGCTATCTGCCTAGCAAGGGAAAGTGACAATGATGTCACTTGTTGTGAACCCTCACTGTTCATAATGCTTCTCTCCCATCAGCAGCACAATGGCTGCTTTGTTTCATACAAAACTTGTGATTTAAGTAAAATTCTAGAGAATTGACCAGGTTCTTGAACAGTCACGTTCATTATGTTTTAAGGAAGCAACAATGCGTGCCAGAACCAGCAGAATGAAGAACATCTTTATCCATTACGCTGTCAGAAAGTATAAATCCTTCCTGGCTCTCCCACATTTTCTTCTCTGACCTCTGACCCCATTAACCCCCGACATTAACCAAAACGTTTCCATGGAAGAACACACTGCTTTTACTGTTTATTCAGTTTTACATTCATTTTAGCTACCACTTGTCTCCTTTCTACTGCATTTTATTTTTAAATTTTAAAGGGGACATATTTTCTTTCTTTGCTGCAGGTCTCTGCAGCCTCTCTAAACACTCAAATGTGCAAAAACCTGTAAATCCATCTCCTCTCAGTGTTTGGTTCTAGGAATTATGTGACTAAAGAAAACTGTTTTAAACAGTTCCGGTTTGTGATGTCACAAATTAGAACCCCCCCCCCCCCCCCCCCCCCCCCCCCACACACACACACACACACACACACACACACACACACACACACACACACACCGCCACCACGTCTCCAGGCTGGTGGAGCAGCAACTTTACTCCAAGCTCCTCCTGCACATCGGAGCTTCTCAGCTTATAGCACCCTGAGAGGGGGGTGAGTGGCCATGACCAGATCCCACTTTTAAAGGTGTGAAAACTGAATAATTGAAAAACCATTCAGTGTTTAAATGCTTTTTTAAGTTTTTTTTTTTAACACAGGAAAGGTTTTTTTTCCTTGCTAACAGTTTCGATCGCTCCTGAAATCTTCAGAGCTAGCTGCTGATGACGGCGTCACTTCCTTCTCCGTTTATCCACAGGCAGCAGAGGGCGACACCCTCCTCTGCTGCCCGCGGATAAACAGAGAAGGAAGTGACATCCGTCGAAAGTGACGGAGACCGCAAGCGTGTGATTGGTCAGGATGTCGCTTCCTGTAAATTCTTCACCAACACCACTGTTGCCCCATTAAAAAGTAAAAAGATATTTCATGGCAGGCCCCAAACAGACTGAAGAATGCATCACGGAAAAATTCTGAAAATATGATCATTTATTCACCCGTGACTGAAGGAGTACAAAATATGGATGGAAATGATGGGAAACGTAGGTTTAGAGGTGGCGACTGCATGCAGAGGTGGAGGAGAATGAAGGACAAATTTGTTTGTGTTATAAACTCTCTGAAATATATAAGCACATTAGTAAATACACTATTGTGAACTGGATACATGAGCGCTACGCCTGCTGTTGTCCTGGTGGGGAATTATTTTGCAACACTCCCCTGCCTGCGTAGAAGTTTGCATGTGAAAACCTCTCCGACACTCCGTGTGCGTCTCTCCGGTGCGGAGCACACTGAAAGGTAAAAATCAGGCTTTACAAGGCATCCATTCCCACTACAGACCACTGCAAATGTATTGAATAAATGAAGTGATTGATGACTCATTCTGGAAGGTACTGAAAATGTCAAGAATAAAACTGATAAGATTGTTTTATATGAACGGGATTTTATGCGAAGAAATTCAGACACACATTTTCTATAGACCATATTATAACTTAAAAGGGAACTCTGCAGTTTGGCTCGTTTTTAGCACTCCCTAGTGTCCGTTTGTAGAATGGAAAATCTCCTTGCTGTGCATTCATCTTTTTAACACCTTCTAACTGCTAAAATGTCTCCCCAGCCTTCCTTAGTATCTACAGAAGTGATTCATCACTGAAATACACAAATCAGCTGTGTTCACGATCTAAAACATGCAGGACATGTACTAGAACCAGACTGCATTGCCAGGTTGGTTAGCTCAATTATTTCTAAGTCCTATCAGAGCTCGCCAGTCTGACGTTGCAAGTGGAATATTCTGGCCACATGGGGAGATAGGGGCCCGGTGGCCTTTCATCGACCCTGTAAAGAATCATTTTAGCTAACTGGCTCAAGAAAATTATTGAAAAATATGAAAAAATTGCGAAGTATCCCTCAAAAGTTTATATTATGATTGCTTTTTGCACTAGAGATATGAAAAAATACCCTTTTAACTCAATTAAATTCTTAAATATGGAAATTTGACAGTAAGATGGAATTTAATTCATTTAAACTCAAATTGCTAAGACATTTAGAGTAAACTGAAATGTAAACATTTAACTAAACAAAGTCTGAGATGGGGTTTCGAATAACTTAAAAATCCGTTAGGTTGCTACAATATTAGTAGATGATTACATAAGGACACATAAAGTGATCTAAAACCACATCAAAACTTTGAATCACTTCTAGCTATTACTTCTTTTTTTACACAGTTACTATGGATTACGATGGTCATCACAGAATGAATGCATAATAGTTTATTCTAGGCTTTTCAGCATCAGAAAGCTGACACAATACTATACTAAAGTTTTATTCTTAGGTGAAATCATTTAAAAGCCTGCTTTTTCCTCGTACCTCTCTGTTTCTCCAGCTTTTCAGCAACTGCATACCTTACAATCAAACACTAGAAACTATGTAAAACTGATCAGCTAGGTTAGAGCGGGTAGTGGCTAAAAAATTACTTACCTGGAGCAGAGATAGGCATCTAGTCTGGCGCACAGCTGTCGATCATTTGTCTAAATGGTATGTCGAGCTGCTCTTACACCATTATTTACACACATAAGCGCACACACACACACAGAGAAGGTATTTGTGACTCTCACAGCTGCTCGAGACAACCACATTGAATGCCTTTAATGAGATTACTGAAATTACATTATGTGAAGCATCATCTATACGTGGAAGGTTTTCCTCTGGGCAGTAGCAGTAGCTCAACAGGCTGAGCGAGTTGTCCAGTAATCGTAAGGTTGCAGGTTTGATCCCGGCTCCGGACAGAGAAGGTACCGGAGGTCGGAGGGACCAGCGGCACCTATGCTCGGCATGTCATGCTCGACTCTGTCAGTGAGCCCCAGGACAGCTGTGGCTACATCGTAGCTCATCACCATCAGAATGTGTATACAAGTGTATACTATACACGTGTGGGTCATTTATCATAAACTCTGACCAATCTCTTTTTTTGGTTTGTAATAATATGTAAATTAATGTTACCATGAAAAAATGTGTAAAGTAATCAAGTAAGTAAAGTAATAAATGTAACGTTTCATTTTAACTGCTAAAGGTTTATATATACACTGCTCACAAGAATCAAAGGAATACTTTTTTTATTGGGCCTAGCATGAAATCAATTAAACTTGTCTGATAATTTCCTGGTTGATTAAGCAGCTGAGGACATTGTTAATCACTTTCAGCTGTATTGGTGGACTTCACGACAGGTGCACTAAAGTGGCAACATTTACAAAACCCCCAAAACAGGACTGGTTTCACATGTAGAGGTCATTTCCAGTTTCTCCCTCTTGATCTTTTTCGGCTGGTTTTCCACCCGTGCTAGTTTTGGCTCTCTACTGGCAGTACCAGGCGATTCCTTAACCCTACAGAAGTTGCACAGGTTGTCCATCTTCTCCAGGATGGCACATCCACACGTGCTGCAGTAAGAAGGTTTAATGTGTCTCCCAGCAATCTCCAGAACATGGAGGAGATTTCAGGAGACTGGCGGTTATTCTCGGAGAGCTGGACAGGGCCGTAGAGGGTCCACAACCCATCAGCAGGACCGATACCTGCTCCTTTGTGCAAGGCGGAACAGGCTGAGCACTGGTCGTGCCCTACAGAATGACCTCCAGAGGGCCACTGGTGTGAATGTCTCTACCCAAACAATCAGGAACAGACTTCATGAAGATGGCCTGAGGGCCCGACGTCCTGTAGTGGGCCCTGTGCTCACTGCCCAGCACCATAGAGCTCGACTGGCATTTGCTCAAGAACACCAGAATTGGCAAGTCCGCCACTGGCGCCCTGTACTTTTTACAGACGAGAGCAGGTTCACCCTGAGCACCTGTGATAGATGTGAAAGAGTCTGGAGAAGACAAGGAGAATGTTATGCTGCCTGCAACGTCGTTCAACATGACAGGTTTGGTGGTGGGTCAGTGATTGTCTGGGGAGGCATAATTTTATCAATCCAGGATTACCTTAGGGAAAGTTCAAAGCACAGGGGGTTATAGTAATCAATTCATCAATACCAATACGGATCAACAATCAATTTAGACTTTGCAAAGTGGAGAGGAAAAATGCACACCAGTCAACGGTTGCCAGTTCACTCTCATCAGGCTGACGCCTTCCGACAGTATTTATTAAGCATACACACAAAAGATTGACGCACACACATTTTGAGACTCTCAGGCAGGAAGCTGTAAAAGAAAGTCTCAACTCTAACACTCCAGCTGCAATCTAAATCAACAAAGCAGTCTGGACTTTCTCAAGGGAGTTTTACTGACAAGAGGTCGGTACCAAGGCAAGGTCATCCTCCCAAAACCTCCTCCTTGTAAGACCTGCAGGGGCCTGTTCTCCATCACAGAGTAAAATAAACGGATGAAGCTACATTTAATAAACACCAGATGTTAAACAGTCAAGACATTAATAAAGTTAATATCAGTTTTTACCCATCACATATCCATGGAGGGACGCACAGACCTCTGCTGCCTAGGAAATGGTGCTCTGACTGCCATAAGGTATCGAGATGAAATCCTTGAACCCTTTGTCAGACCCTACGCTGATGCAGTAGGTCCTGGTTTTCTCCTAATGCACGACAATGCCCGGCCTCATGTGGTAAGAGTATGCAGGCAGTACCCGGAGGATGAAGGAATTGAAACAATTGAATGGCCTTCATGATCCCCTGACTTAAACCCAATAGAACAACTGTGGGACATTATGTTTCGGTCCATTAGGCGGTGCCAGGTTGCTCCTCAGACTGTACAAGAGCTCAGGGATGCCCTCACACAGATCTGGGAGGAAATGCCACAAGACACCATCCGTTGTCTCATTAGGAGCATGCCCCGACGTAGTCAAGCATGCACACAAGCTCGTGAGGGCCACACAAGATACTGAAAAGCAATTTGAGTTGCAGAAATTAAGTTTTTGAAATAATGGACTAGCCTGCCACATCTTCATTTCAGTCCAATTTTAGGGTGTCTTCACAATTGAGCCCTCTGTAGGCTGATAACTTTTATTTCCATTAAATGACTTGGCATCCTTTTGTTCCTAAGACATTGCCCTGTCGTTATTTGTATAGACATCCAACTTCATAATGAGATCTGATGTATCTAGTGTGTTTCTTTAAAGTGTTCCTTTAAATTTTGTGAGCAGTATATATATATATATATATATATATATATATATATATATATATATATATATATATATATATATATATATATATAATATTTCTTTTTTTGTTTGTTTAAATTCTTGTAATATGGGTTAAAATTTGCTCTGCCAAACAATTGAACTGCATCTTTTTTGAATTGTTTGCATTTTTGTGAGTCCTAGGTTGTATGTGTATGTGTGAGCATGAGGGTGTGTGACTGTGTTTGTGTAGAGACTTCACTTTTCATTCAATATTTTTATTTTAATCATTCTACATGGATGCAAAATATTTTATATGCCACTTGAAAGGTCTTCAGCTTTGAGCACATTGTTTTTGACCTGACATTTGAGGTAAGGAAAACTGTTTCTGTGACCCTCAATTCCCCATTTTCTTTTTAACAATTATTTGTTGAGAATCACTGCTTAAATTATATATTTTTGATCCTTTTCCTCTAAAAAGTTTCTTATTATTTTATTGTAAATTATATATATATATATATATATATATATATATATATATATATATATATATATATATATATATATATATATATATATATATATATATATATATATATATATGTATATATATGCGGTACGTGTGTGTGTGTGTGTGTGTGTGTGTGTGTGTGTGTGTGTGTGTGTTTATGTAACATATTTGTTACATAATAGTGCTTAATATATATATATATATAACTAAAAATAAAGCACTATTTACTTTCTCAGTATGTTCCTAGTTGGTTATTGACGCCGCACCGGAAGACTACATTTCCCATGAGCTCTAGCGGTGAAAATCACAAGACCCATCATGAGAGTGTAGTCTTACTTTCTAGCGTCTCTTTGGGATTTATTCTGGTGATATGGCTGTGGACACTATCGCACCCGACTGGGAGGTTGACCGTTTTGACGACGGTTCCCAAAGTAAGTGCTCCCTGCAGTCCTGGCATTCACAGAAATACAGCAACGGAGAAAAGTTAGCTGCAGTTTGCACATAGTGTCAGCCGACGTTGTTAGCAAAATGCTTTGCTGCTTTATTTCTTGTACTTTCCAGAAGAAAATACAATGTTTTTCATTCCAAACTATTTTGTAGACATTTTTCTTGGAAAAATTTAGTGTTTGGTGTAAATAAACATGCTGGAAATAAGTGAAAACAAGACGTAGTTAGTGGACGTCAAAGCTAGCTAGGATAGCTAAGGTTTAGCTTGCATCTTTGACAGCTGGTTCCTTTTGTAACAGCAACACTAATAATAATATTAATAATAATAATATAACTCTTACTATCATCAAAAGGGCTTATTTGTTCCTGTAATGTCTAATGTGTCTCATTAATAATAATTCCCTTCTCAACAAATGTATCTTGTTTACTTAATTGTAACACTGCTGTAAAACAGTTGTACTTCTAATGTGTTCATTTCTGCCTTCAACGTGCAAATATTTAATCAAAAAATATTACAAGACCTTCAAAAGCCTGTCTGTCTTAAAAAACTAAAAGTAAATCATTAACATCACGTTATTATGCAACTTCTAATAGTCACGTATTGCCATATGTTTGCTTAATTACCAAAACATTAATAATTCTGTAGCTGTATTTGGTTCATTTTGAGGCAACTGAATAAAGCAATGTTCTATACAAAGAGGTATAGGTGACATAGTTTAGTAAAAAAAAATATTTTCTAAAATTTGAGAGCAGAACTAATTAAATTCAAAATGTGTGTTCTCAAATGTAATAACTTTCATTTGAAAACTATTTTTCTCAGTCATTTATGTTTTGTAATCCACCTGTCAGAAATACACACAGAGGTTCAGATGAAGAACTACAGCAGGTTTCTGGAGGAGTACACGTCCCAGCTGAAGGGCATCGAAGAAGCTCTTGATGACTCCATAGGAGACGTGTGGGACTTCACTTTGGACCCCATCGCGTTGAAAGTAAAGCAGCAAAAACAACAGAAAATTAGCCTGAAAAGACTTCTGTTACTGTATCTTACCATCTGCTCTGTTTCAGCTTCTGCCTCATGAGCAGTCATCTTTACTGGAGTTAATTAAAACAGACAACAAGGTAAGCAGACACAAATTTGCCATGTTTTTGAACTCAGAGCAACTTTTTTTTTCTTCATTTGGAAATCCCTGTTTTGTTCAGGTTCTGAACAAAGTTATCACAGTCTATGCAGCTCTCTGTAGTGAAGTGAAACAACTCAAATATGAGGTGAGAATGGTCAAATGGTGAGCTCAGATCAGTTTATGACGTCTGTTTCTGTTAGATTTTCATTCAAATCATTTCCTTTTTTTCAGGCAGAAACCAAGTTCTACAACGGCCTATTGTACTATGGAGAAGGAGGTAGAATATCTGCAATTATTTGTGACCTAAGTGATACACAGCACTTCTGTTTTAATAATGAAAATGAGCAGTTTGGTCTGTTTTTATGTTGCAGTGTGTGAAACCAGTGTTGTTGAAGGGGGGTCGCAGATTCAAATGGGCAGATTCATTTCATTCCTTCAGGTGGGTGGTTAGCAATACCCTCCATAGGAGTTTTATTCATTATCAGTGCTGTTGTTTCAGTCATTATTTTTGTCTTCCTCACGTAGGAGTTGTCCTGCTTTGTTTCAAGATGTTATGAGGTGGTGGTCAACATTGTTCACCAGCTAGCTGCCCTCTACAACAGCAGCAAGTAAGAGCCATGAGCTGAGAAACCCATGTGGTTATCATTAGGGATGGGTACCTTTGACATTTGAATCGATTCTGTACTAATACCTAGGAATCGATACCGGTACTTAACGGTACTAATTTTAGTTACTTTTGAGTGTTTAATATTTTAATTCTCTTTTATAATTAAATATATATTTTTCTCGATATATAACCATATTTGATAAATATCACAATAAATAACATGCAACTGTTTGTATTTTAACATCATCCTTGTAGTTTTATAAGCTGATAATTGAACTGAAGCAAACATCTTTACTGTGAACTAAATTTACTGTGTATCTTCATTCCTTTTGCCATCCGTTTTCTTTTGATTTTTCCTACTGGGAAGTTAGAATTTCCGAGGAGAAAGCGAACGCACCATTAGCTGATAACAATGGTGGCAATGGAAGCTAACATATCAAGCTAACATTATCTTAAACGGTTTATTTAGCTGCTGGAGCAGATTTAAACGATGATGCCTCACACTTAAATCGTTGTCACTGGTTTCGTCTTCACCCAATCACCCGTCGCATTTAGTAAAGTGAAGCCAAACTTTAGAGCGCGTTCATGTTCTTCTATAGTCGGAAATTTGGAGTTCCGAGGAGAAAGCGAACACACCAGTAACGGAACGGAAGCTAACAAATCAAGCTAACATTATCTTAAACATTTTATTTACCTACCGGAGCAGATTAAGATGAGGATGTCTCACTTAGATCGTTGTCGCTGGTTTCATCATCATCCAGTTACCCATCACATTTAGTGAAGTGGACCCAAGCTTTAGCGTGCGTTCTTTCTACCATGCTGCTCTGTTTACAACTGGCTCGCAGTGACCAACGACATAACGCTCTTGCGCATGCGCAGCTGTCTAGGCAAGTTCTCGTTATGAAGGACGGGTACCGAAACGAGGCACCGTTTCAAATGACGTGAATCGGTGCTCAGTCGGTACTATGGAATTCGGTCGGTACCTTAAAAAGTACTTAATTCGGTACCCATCGCTAGTTATCATGAAGGTTTTATTTGATTGACTTAAATCCAAACATTTCCAGTGGAAACATGGAATACTCTGCTTCCATAAAAAACAACTTAGAGACTGATCAGCAATCTCTAAATAATGTCACAATTTCTGTAAGGGTTGTTGGGGAGGTGAAACATCGAGAAATAAACCGGTGCACCATTTCTAGGACTTAAAAGTTACCCACATCACAGCTGAGCTTCAGACAGCAGATTTGGAGTCTTACTTCCTGATGTTTGAACGTCTTGCCTTGGATTGGATAACAGCTACACGACTCCACCACTAACTTGCAACGTTTTATCTCTACAAGTAACACAAGCCTGGAAGAGCTTCTACCATGTGGTGGAGTTGCAAATGCTAACCGTTAGCTTCTACTAGTCGAGATGTCCTCTGCTAATTCCTAGAAGTTAACAAAAAACAGCCTTCCTCGTCGTGAGTCAAGATGGGTGAGTCCATGAATGTTAGGTGACAATGTGACATAGATCTGTCAGGCTTTTCAAATCCTAGATTTTCACTATGTGGGAGACTATTTTCATGTTCAGCCTGCATGAAAAACCCAGAGTGATTGATTGTAATCAGAAATAATCATTAAAAATGGGTTTTTCGGTGTTTCCACACCTTTAAAAGTCTCATTCACAGATTATGATAATCTGGCTGTGGTATAATGGTATGAATGAATGCCCTGTTGCTCTGGTGCTTCTGTTTCAGGGGCTTGAATTAATTCAAACGAGTAGGGGTTGGTTAAAAGCAGGATTTGGAGTCTAATATTCATGATATGCAAACATCTCTCCACTGATTGGCTAATAGCAATGCAACTCTTTTACTACCTCCATTTGTTTTTTTCTAAGGTAAAATATGCAACACTGATGTTTTATCTTTACAAATAACCCAAGCTCAAATGTGTTCCACCATGTTGTTGACTTGCTAATGCTAATGGTTAGCTTCTAGTAGTCAACGCATGCTCTTCTGTCTCCTGGGAGTGAAATCAAAACAACCTTTGGTGGTCACAAGCCAAGGTGGACGTGGTCATCAAATACTAATTTTCTCTGATGTTGAAGAGGCCGGCTCTTTCTGACCTGGTTATTTTCTTGTCTACTTACTTTCTGCGGCTAATGCGGGCAATGGGGGTTGATGAAAATGTTCACATTCAGCATGAGAGTGATTGATAGTACTTGAAAAAGAACAAGTAGCATATGGTTTCTCAGCGGAGGAAACGGGTTTGTCATTCCTTACCCAAACAGGTACCTCATTTTGCAGAACTAAGTTTGCTGATGCCTTTAATGTAGGAGAAAAGCAACTTCTGAAAAGGGCAAGAGAGGGGGCAGAAAGAAGAACTTTTACTAGACAGCAAGACTTTCTACAGTTTCAGGTTCCTCGTTCTAACACATTACCCAAACCCCTGATTAAAGGTCGTATACACTCCATTTTAATTTTTAATCAAGATGGGATATTTTATTTATCGGACCAGTCAAAAATGAAAGTTCTAAAAGATCCAACAAGTTTAACGTAAATGAATTTTCTAGTGTTCAGATAAGTTGTCTTTTTCCTTTTTTAGCTCTGAAATTGTTGTTTTCTTTTGTATTTTTAGGGGTGTAACCAAAATAATTGAGTCCTCGGGTGTCCATTTCCAAGTGAGTTTTAAGGTTTGATGAACTTTTAGAATTTTTTTCCACCTTCTCCACATTTAGGATGTCCTCGTGTCTTTCTGCAGGTTGTGTACGAGCACCTGGGGGAGCTGTTGGTGGTACTGATTACACTTGATGAGATTATGGAAAACCATAATACACTAAAAGATCACTGGAAGATGTATAAAAGGTAAGCACACAAACACACTAAGTGAAACAATCACCTTTTTTTGTAGTGAAGTAACAGAGAATAAGATCAACGTTGCCCTGCTCTATGGTGACTTTTGGGAAAGCTTCTGCTTCCTGCAGGCTTTGTTCTGGAGTGGCCTAAAAAGTCTGCATTTGAGGTAAATTTGTGAGGGGGTTTCATCTCACCCTGTCGAGGCAGTTTCCACTGTAGGAGTTCTGGAAAATCTTTGGGAAAGCTGGCAGGGACAATTGGATGACTCGGTCCTCTCGGATCTCTTTTTCCATACTGGACCCTTCTCTGGAAAAGGAACGGGGTGTTACCTGCCACAAATAAAGAAGCAGAATACCCCCCATGCCTTTTGGAGTAGGACATCTGGAAATGATGGGTTCTTTATGGGTTCAAGAAGACATGGGAGAAGAGCCAGTTGTTCATCACAGCGTGAGCAACACTATCAACGCTGGACAGTGACTCACTAAGCCTTCTCATCACATCAAGTTGCGACTATTTCAATATTGTCGTCAGTATTGCATAACCAGGAAATGGACCTTACACACACACACACACACACACACACACACACAATGAAATCTAGTTGGCAGACCACATGTTTTTAGCAGATTCTGGCAGGCAAAATGTTACATATAAAAGAACAATGCTGATGTCGCCAAAATGCATTTCATGGGAAATTACAGAACATTAGCTATGCCCAAAATGCATTTGGTTGTACCAAAACTCCAGGAAACATCTGCTGCCTGAATAACATTCCTTACTGGAACTGGTAGAAAATGTTACTGGATAACAGGATGCTGGCTTTTTGTGGAGCACGTTCGACCTTGAATCTTGGTTCGTAGGCACACTTTTATAGCTCCAACAGAAACTGCAGCTAAGCCAACGATTATGGCTGCCGTAAACCCCAAACCACAAATGGTCTTTACTGTCTGGTTGTGACATACAAGAATCGTGACCGTGGAACTAATAAGAGAAAAACATTAATCGGATTCATCCATTACGCTGCTCTGGACAGATGTTGGTGCCAGGTGTGGAAGGGGTTATATGTCATGGGAAAAGGGGGGTGAAAGCAGGTGTTTTACTGCGGCTTGTTGCTGAAGACCAGTCATTCTGCTGTCGTTTGTCCATTCAGACATTCCTATTCTCGCTTTTTTAGTGCCATGTTTGAAGCATTCTGGTTTTCTGTGCTGCATTTGAACTGTTTATCGTCTGGATTGAACTTTGTTACAGGCGCCGCATGATTTAAAGTGTTTTCACGTAGATTACATTCTGTGAGCGTGATTATTTAATCTCAGACTGGCGAGCTGTCCCTCCAGCATGTTTCAGTTTGAACCTGGACTCTTGATTTGACGTGAAAACACCTTTTCTAGGTTACGATATGACTCCTTTGCAAAAACATTCTGGAATCTTGGCCCCCCTCGCCAGGGTTGGCTCATGTTTCCTTTAACCCTCCCACTGTCTTCATGGGTGACCCCGCCAGGGAAGTTGGTGAGGCAGGGGTAAGGAGTGAGCACCACCCCACCCCTGCCATGTGGACGTCAAGGGATAAACCATCAACCCTGCTCAATGGTCAACTTTCCTGGTGGGGTCACCCATGAAGACAGTGGGCGGGCTAAGGGTACAGCAAAAGAAGAAATCCCACCAGATCTGGATCTGTTGGGCATTTCACGGAGCTTCTCTTATCTCTCGAGGGCCCTCTGAACAAAAGCACAAATCTTTTAAGAAGTGGACTTCAAGGACAGTTCTCAGTGATTCACCAAATAAAAACAGTCATTTATTAGTCAAAGTGAAGTTTGTGTGTTTTTCTTTAGGTTGTTAAAGTCTGTGCATCATAACCCTGGAAAGTTTTCCATTCCCGAAGAGAAGCTGAAGCCGTTTGAGAAGCTGCTGCGGAACCTTGAGGAACAGCTGCTGGAGGGCATGATCCTGCAGGTGATTTCTTTATGGTCAGCTAAAAGCTGCTCGACTCCGCTGACTACGTTTGACCCTGCTGATGTTTGACAGGCCTGTGTGGAGCAGAGGTTTGATGAGCCAAAGGAGGGAGTCTCTGTTTCCAAAAACAGCCATTTTGCTGAGGAGTTTGCCTTCAACATTCGAACCATATTCAACAACGTGGAGTCCAAGATTGGTCCGTTTCTTACCCACCTTTAAATTCTTTTATTTTCAAAATTTTCTGTTTCATTTGACGTAATTTTCTTTGTCTCTTTATTCAGGTGAGCCTACAGAGATTGACCAGAGAGATAAATATGCTGCAGTCTGTGCTCTGTTTGTTCTTCACTTTCACATTTTCAGGAGTGTGGATAAAAAACTCTACAAGGCATTGCTCGATGTCTGTAAAAAGGTCAAATTTTCTTTAAACCCCTTGCCTCCTCGCTCTTTCTTCAACACCTGATGATTTTTTTTTCTTTTCACGTTTCAGGTTCCTGCTGTCACTCTGGTTTCAAACATCATCTGGTTTCCTGACACCTTCCTCACCACTAAAATCCAGGCTGCAGCTAAACAGATGGACAAAAAGAGTCTTCAGGCAATCCGAGCACATAGAGACACCTATCTGCAGCAAAGAGCTCAGACGTTAACAAAGTCAGTACAAGTCGACTCAATAGTTCGTTTGTTGAGTTCAATTTCCCGTTTTTATCATTTATTAGTGTTTGTTTTTGTCATCAGAGACGTTCAGTCATACTACATCTGTGTAACTTCCTGGATGATGAAGATGGAGTCCATCCTGTCCAAGGAGCATAAACAGGACAAGATGGTGGAAGACCTTAACAGCAGATGCAACGTGTTTGTGCAGGTACACAGAGAAGAGGTTGCTGTTTTTGATGGACATTAACAGTTATTAGTCACTTTTAAAATGTTGAAAGTCGATTTTCTTTATTCTGATCTCTAAACTAATGTTGAAGAAGTCTAAAGTGCAGCACCCAGGATGTTTTATGAGAGCACAAAATCAAACACAAGTCTGGGACAGCAGTAGTGAAGGAGTAGGGTTGGGCATCGAGCATTGATTGGAACCGGGACCAACTGTTAGTTTTTCCCAGAATCGTTCAAAGTTTTTTTATTTCGATTCCTAGTTTTGATTCCTGTTATGCCGACCGGAAGAGGAATCCGCAGCCGATCTCCGTGAAAAATAAACGTGATCTGCAAATTGTGATCAACGCAGCTGTCTGTGTGCAGCACCGAGTCCCCCCTCCCGGCACGCAGCGGCCAAATATAAAACAACTGCGTCTGCCGAACTTTTACTCCATAATGTAAACTTTTAACTCCTGCAGCGAAAAATGCGACGTAGAGGAAAGTTGTTAAAATACGTCAACACGGTGGATTTAATAGAAACTTTAAAGAACTAACTGGACGGTGTGAGGTGAGTTTGTCTCACTGCAGAAATAAAAACACACACCGAGCATCAGCAGTCAGACACAGCCGCTCACCTGTGTGTGTGTGTGTGTGTGTGTGTGTGTGTGTGTGTGTGTGTGTGTGTGTGTGTGTGTGCGTGTGCGTGTGCGCGTGTGCGTGTGTGTGTGCGTGCGTCAGAAGGCTGAACAATAACCTGTAGAATAATTAAAGTCATCATGCTAGAGTAGCTTTCTCTGTGGTGGACCACACCAGCTTCTGCCACAGTAAATAAATATAATAATAATAATAAATCACACACAAAGTTGTGAACATTTTAATTTCCTTTTTGAACTATTTCTGTTGAGAGTTTTAATGTTTAAAATCTGTTAAGATTGCTGCTGACAGCAGCTACATTTAAGTTTCACTTTCTGTTCTGACTAGTGACGTTCACGAACTAATCGAATGTTTTGAACGAGAGCTGAGTCCCTAAAGAGAGCCCTTCATCTTACCAAACCTCCCCGGAAGTCGGTCAAACTCACCCGCTCAAACCCCACCCACTGCTGTGACGGGCGTAGGAGGAATGTATGGGAGGAAAGCTAACCAACCCCGTGCACCCTTATGGACACCGCAGGAAAACGTTGCTCTTGACCGACCCCCCCCCCTGGCTTCACTTCGTTGAAAGGAGCCAGTCTTTTGAACGGCTCTTTGAGTTAAACGACCGACTAATGAACGGCTCCCATGAAAGAGCCATAAATCCCATCACTAGTTCTGACTGAACGCTGCTGCAGCGTGGAGGTGTAGTTCTCAGTCATCCTGGACATGATCATCCTGAGAGTTGTAGCTGAAAACAGCTGGACGTTTCTGGATGTGTTGGAGACATTTAGCCTCTCATCCCAGAGGCTTCTTCCAGACTTTGGTTGTGGTCCGAAACAAACACACTGGTTGTGCTGCAAGTTGATGGGGTCTTTTCTCAACCCTGCAACCTCGAAATCGGAACAGACAGACAACTGGAGACATCAGCTGAGTTTTTACTCTATAGAGGAGTGTAGTTGGACGTGTCTACTTCTCCACCACAGGCTCTTTTATTACGCAGGCTTTATTACACAGAAAACAGAGAGGAGTGGTTACTTTGATAAGAACTGGGTCAGACTGGTTCTGACCACAGAGAAACTTTGTGTTCTAGTCACCCCCAGTTTATCAGCTACAGGAAGAGGAAGAAGCAGGCACATGGAACGCATCCCTTCTGCACACAAAGAAAGCTTCTGTTCTTTTTGCATAAGCCTCGTCACACACGAACACTGTTTCTACACGTGTTCCTATTGCAGACAGATAATATCACGCATGAAGCATAATATCTGAAAACTTAATTCAAGTCTTTTTCTTTTTCCTCCAAAACATGTTTTAGTCTAAATGAAGGTGATGTTGTTGTTCATAAAATTAAAATTCATGTTGAAGTTAAGATTATTTCATCAAGCAGAACCTGTGGTTCGCTGGCTCATGTAAAACGTGTCACGTCTTGAAAGAATCTGAATCGGGAATGGATAGGAACCGGAATTGAAACGAGGAATTGGAACCAGAATCGGAATCGTTCAAAAGTCAAATGATGCTCAACCCTACTCAGGAGGTAGAGCGGGTTGTCCAGTAATCAGAAGGTTGCAGGTTTGATCCCTGCTCTGACCAGAGAAGGCTGCTGTTGTGTCCTTGGGCAAGACACTTAACCCACCCTGCCTGCTGGTGGTGGTCGGAGGGACCGGCGGCGACTGTGTTCAACAGGCCTCACCTTGGTCAGTGCGTCCCAGGGCAGCTGTGGCTACATCGTAGCTCATCCCCACCGGCGTGTGAATGTGTGTGTGAATGGGTGAATGACTGATTGTGTTGTGAAGCGCCTTGGGGGGTTGTCGAGCCCTAAGAAGGCGCTATACAAAAACAGACCATTTGCCAGTCTGCAGTAAAACATGACGAGAAGAAAACGGCCCTCACATAGTTGCTCCACTTTTGCTTCACTTCTAACTTGCTCACAGGGCATCCTGTACGCGTACAGCATCAGCACCATCATCAAGACCACCATGAACATGTACATGTCCATGCAGCGTCCCATGACCAAGGCCTCTGTTAAAGCACTTTGTCGACTAGTTGAGTTGCTCAAGGTGTGTTTAAACCTTTAACTATGCCTCAAATCAGAATTTGTTATTGTTGGAGTGAAACTTACAAGGACGGCTCATGCCCTTTGACCCTTCCCTTCAGGCTCTGGAGCACACATTTCACAGGAGGTCGATGGTCGTAGCCGACTCTGTTTCTCACATCACTCTGCAGCTCCGGTCTCAGGCCCTCAACGCCATCGGCATCGCTAAGGTACACCCCAAAGAAACTATACATAACAAAGGCTGTTCTGTTTGGTCTGTGGTTTATTTATTCTTTTTTCCACCAAAGAAAAGAGTCATCTCTGACAAGAAGTACAGCGAGCAGCGGCTGGATGTGCTGTCTTCTCTGGTGCTGGCAGAAAATGCTCTGACTGGACCGAGCACAAAGGAACGCCGCCTGGTGGTGTCTCTGGCCCTGTGTGTTGGCACTCAGCTGGTAGGCAGGGAGACGTCTGTTACAGCCACCACACACACTCTTAAATCATTTTATACGTTGTCCTTTCTTCTTTTTTTATTTATTTATTTATTTTCAGAAAACCTTCAAAGAGGAGGAGCTGCTTCCTCTGCAGCTGGTGCTGAAGAAGCTGGATTTGATAACCGAGCTCATTGAAAGGTGTGTGTGTGTGTGTGTGTGTGTGTGTGTGTGTGTGTGTGTGTGTGTGTGTGTGTGTGTGTGTGTGTGTGTGTGTGTGTGTGTGTGTGTGTGTGTGTGTGTGTGTGTGTGTGTGTGTGTGTGTGTGTGTGTGTGTGTGTGTGTGTGTGTGTGTAACAGAATTCCCAGGCAAAGCATGGCATTTGCACCCACATTCCAGCTTTAACCAGCATATTGTTCTTGGCAAATGTTATGTGGAAGGTTAATCAATCAATCAAAGCTTTATTTATAAAGCGCCTTCCGCAACCCTGTCAGGAAGCCCAAGGCGCTGAACATGGTACAGTAGAAGTAGAAGTATAGTGAATAAATCAAAAATAAAAGCAATTCAAATTACAAAAAAAGGTGAAACATTCTAGTACAGGACAGATGGGTAAAACAAGGGATAGAGTGAACCAATGAAAACTGTGAAAGAAATTCAACGTAAAAGAGGGCCAAATCAAACATGTTCAGGAAACGCGAAGCGGAGGAGGTGGGTTTTTAGGCGATTCTTAAAGACTGGCAGAGATGGGGACAGCCTAACTGAGGGTGGCAACTGGTTTCAGGTTCAACTGCTGCAAAAACAATCGTTGTTGAGTGACCGCTGCTCTTGGGTAGTTTCCCTCAAGTCTTTCTGTTCCTACTCTTCTATACCATCGTCAGCGTTATTATATTCAGTGACCGTATACAAGCTTTTCCTCGTTGAGTGATGCTTGCTAAGCTCCACTAAACACACACTGACTGAATTTCTTGTTCCTGCCACCATAACTGTGAAGGAAAGCACATCCTCCTCAAACTCACAGGTGTGAGTTCCTCCCGTCTTATCTGACATGTCGGGCGAAGCCACTTAGTTGTCTGAAACTTCAAAAGTGTGTGTCAGCAGCTTTATATCACTTTCACACTCCGAGCAGCTGTCCTAACATCCTGCTCTCCAGAGCAGAGCTTTTTAGCTGTTGAAGAAAATATATGAAATGTTTGATCACACGTGTTATCCTGAAAACTTAGAGTTACCATTATGGTCTTCTTTATGTTCATTCTATTGTTCTTAAGTGATTTCTGCAGAATGATCCATATATGATATGTGCATTTTCATGTTGAATGGTTCATGGATGATTTGTACACCCTTATATTGAGTTTTACCCATATCTGATCAATGCATGCTTAAATTGGTTTTAGTTTCAGCTGAATGCACGAGGAGTCTCATGCTATGTGAAGGCCAGGTGCAGAATAATAAACTGTTGGCCGTTCAAAGAGGTCGGCCATGTCACTGCAGTCTTAGCTGAGGAGATAAGACACAGACCTGATGGAACAGAGGTTGACTCCCGACTTATCTGCAGGATGGAGAAAACAAAGAATGTTGGTTACCAAGGCAACAGGTTTATGGCCTTCAGCATGTTGGAGAAGGTGCCAGGCTTCATTTAGTAAGATCTAGTCAGATTTGTCGCGATACACCGGGAGGTGTGGATGATTGAAATACGAGGCGCGTGCAGAATCCTAAGAACTTGGAAGGTGGAAAACTGCTTATATTAGAAGGTTAAACCAGGAACATCGTGGAACAAAGAAACAACAGCACTTTATTAGGTTTATTTGCCACAACACTACGTATACACTATACAACACATAATCAATACACGTGTTTTTTTGTTTTTTTTCTTGCTGTGTCGACAGTTTGAGCTTAACCAGAGGGGCGTTTTATTTTCCTGATCTCTGCTTTAATTGGCACGTTTTAAAAATGCAGAAAACCATTGTATATTTGTTTTTTCCCCAGGGTTAAGCTGCAGTGTGACTGTAGTTTTCTTTACTGGCACCGAGCAGTTTTCCCCATTTATCTAGACGACGTGTACGACAACGCTGTGGATGCAGCACGAATGCACGTGAGACTCGTGATGTTGTTAATCCAACTTGTTGATTTTTATTATTTTTTACTTTTAACCTTTTGTCTTTAATGTTTGTAATGGTGATTTTCATCTCTGTGATTGGCTGGAGCAGTACATGTTTAGTGCTCTGAGAGACGCCGTGCCGTCCATGCTGCACGCCAAGCACTTGGAGTCATGTGACCAGCTGCTGGAGTGCTACGACAAGGAGATCATGGACGTGTTCAATGAGGTGAGCCACACGTGAAGCAAACGAGTCGTCATCATGCTCCTGCAAAGCTTCAGCTACAAGCCAGGCTGTACTTAAATGTGACGTATTCAGTAGAGATGTAATTATGTAAAAGAAGACAAGCCTCTATTTGAAACGCTTGTAGGACTTTTTTTGGAGCATAAACACAGACGGCTTCTGCACAAATATTATAGCTCATCTAATCTTCACACTGAGACCAGACAGCTGGCTGCTTTCACACAGGAGCTTCATTTAGTTTGGCTTTTACACCAAGGTCCTTCTGCCAGTAGCCGAGTCTGTTCTCAAACATCTGGCTTGATAGCAAACAGTCTTTCTGCACAGGGAGTGACTGAAGCGATTAGAAGGATCTCGACTTTCAGGACATGAGCTCCACAACCTTGGCAGTAACGGTTCTATTGTGGATTGTTTACATTTGAAATCCTGTGGCCAGCTGGGCCTCAGACCTAATCACAACATCACACAGTTATGTATGACGGAGCCACGACGCAAGTTCTCTAAAACACGCTTCGACTCGGAGCAGCTCAGAGCGATTAGATCTGGGTTACCTGCACCAGGTGTAAAACAACAACACACACTCGGATCTACATTAAACTTGTTCAGTCTCTAACCTAGTTGGACTCTGGGCAGCGACCCGGTCCGTGGGAACTGGCCCAAACCTCCTGGTTGTTGTCTCCACAGGGAGGGGACAACTTTAACTTTAAAGCAGAAGCACTTCTATAAAAACGAGTCAAAGATTCATTTATTAACTAGATTTATATATAAAAAGCAGAGAAAAGGTACAAAAACTGGGATCTAAACTTCACTTAAGTGTAACATCACACGTTGTCTTTATAGGTTTTCAATAAATAATAACACAGCTTGTTTAAAGATTAGAGCACCACGGTCAGATTATGAGCTCACACAGATTCAGTCCTTTTTTCTTTTGTAGCAGACTGGCTTTGAGTTTTTCCAGTTTAACAATTAGAATTCCAGCTGCTACTTCCTGTTGGTTTACCATCTAAATATTTGAACTCAACCACTAAGAGTAACTTTGTCTGATAAATTAGATGTAACACTAACTGGTCTAGAAGAAATAGCGTTAAAGTTCATGGATCTCATCTAAACAGGCTGCGCAGTGGAGCAGTGGTTAGAGCTGTTGCCTTGCAGCAAGAAGGTCCTGGGTTCGCTTCCCGGCCTGGGATCTTTCTGCATGGAGTTTGCATGTTCTCCCTGTGCATGTGTGGGTTCTCTCCGGGTACTCCGGCTTCCTCCCACAGTCCAAAAACATGACTGTTAGGTTGATTGGTCTGTCTAAATTGTCCTTAGGGGTGTGTGTGTGTGTGATTGTTTGTCCTGTGTGTCTCTGTGTTGCCCTGCGGTGGACTGGCTCTCTGTCCTGGGTGTACCCCACCTGATTGCCCATTGACCGCTGGAGATAGGCACCCCCCCCCCACCCCCCCACCACCACCACCCACCCCCCCACCCCCTGGACTCTACATGGACAGGCAGGTTTAGAAAATGGATGGATGGATCTCATCTAAACTGCTTTGGTCCCAGGAAACACAGTTTCAGCTCCACATACTGGAACAGTTTATCAAAAGTTATTTATGGTTTAAATTGACCATTATCACGACTGTTGACTGCTGAATACAGAACCTACTTAAATACAAATCCAAAGATGGAAAGATTACTGTTCAGACATTTGGGATAACCTGGAAATGTTCTTGTTTTGCATGGAAGCACGTCTGAAAATAGTCTGAATCTGAAATATAGTAAATGAACAACACATGCTTGTCAAAATTAGAAATGAAGAGTTTAAAAAAATGAAAATTATGAATTATTTCTTTCAAGTTTTGAAACACCTTCTGCAGAAGTTCCAGCCTGGGAAATCTTAGATTTTCAGGGAATCTGATGAGATTTCCTCCTGTGCTTCCTGGAGCATATCCAGAGACTGTGCTGCTGAATTACACCCAGATCGCTGGCTGCAGGGGTGGATTAAGCAGTGAAAAGATCAGGAGCTTTGTCCAGATGACTACATTTTTAGCACGTACAAAAACATATATATGTTTTTTTTATGAAACATTTCAACTTTGAAATTTTGACCACCTTAAAGCCGAAAACATGTGAAACCAAACCGTCTCTGGGACTTACATAAAGATTTGAGCCATGTTAATACAGTGATCCTAACGTTTATTCACATCTCATTAAAGAAAAGGCAAAATTCCCAATAATCACTGAAATAATTAGAAACTCAAAAATAACAAATAAATATTTGCTAAATTATACTAATCTAAACAATTATAATTAGAAAGCTTTATTGTCGTACAACAACAGAATATGCTGCTGTCACAGCAACATTGCAAAGGTGCTGGTCCTAATATTTACATAAGACGAGTAAACAAAAAGGAAAGCATAGGATAAAACAAAAGCACCATAAAAACATGGCCGCCATCTGAAAGTTAAATAATTGTAAGTAGGTTATTATAAATAAAGTTTTTGGTGCATGTGGGCATTCAGAGTGGTGATCACTTGGGGAAAGAAACTGTTCTTGATCCTTGAAATAAAACATTGCTTTTCAGTTGTGGTTGAAATGAATAACAACGGGCCAAAACGTCTGTCAGCAGACATTATTCTGATTGAGTCACAGAAATCATTTGGCTGCAGTGACTTGCCTCAAAGTGTTCAACACACTATTAGGTTACGGATCAAATATTTCTGTTGAACCACAGTTTAAAAGTAATGTCATGATTTTCTTTGTTTAGTCACAATTACTTTTGCCAATTAAAACATATTTCGGTGATAATTTGATAAATTAATAAATTCTGTCGCTACAGGCTTCTTAATATGAGGATTGCTGGAAAGACGCCTGTCAGTGACTCGATGCGATCTGCTGGGTTTCCTTATCCTGGAATCTTTTTCCCAATTATCTTAATGAACTGAACTCAGTTGGAAAGTTTACTTTGTGAAGAGCCTTGAGACGACTCTTGTTTTAGTTTGGAGCTAAATAAATGAACTGAATAGAAATCCTGCTTCCTCTCAGCACCTCCTGGACAAGCTGTGTAAGGAGATCGAGAAGGACCTGCGTCTCTCCGTCCACACCCACCTGAAGCTTGACGACAGGAACCCTTTCAAAGTGGGCATGAAGGACCTGGCCCACTTCTTCTCCGTCAAACCCATCCGATTCTTCAACCGCTTCATTCACATCAAAGGTGTGGGAAATATGGCGTCTTTTCTAAGTGGTGTGGCTTTGTTGAAGGCGCCGTAATGATTTGGGTTGTTTTTATCGTCCCTGCAGCCTACGTGACCCACTACCTGGATAAGACGTTCTACAACCTGACCACTGTGGCGCTGCACGACTGGGCCACCTACAGTGAGATGAGGAACCTGGCCACGCAGCGCTACGGACTCACAATGACAGAGGCACACCTCCCCAGCCAGACGCTGGAGCAGGTTTGAGCTTTGACCCCTCACGTCCTGTCAGCGGGGCTTTCGCATAAAAATAATAAACCTCTGTTCTCATCAGGGTTTGGATGTTCTGGAGATCATGAGAAACATTCATGTTTTCGTCTCACGTTACCTCTACAACCTCAACAACCAGGTGAGACTTAACCCCCCCAGGATTCAGCTCAGTTCGCTGTTACACAGCTCGCCATGAAACTGACACCTTCTCAACAGATCTTCGTAGAAAAGGCGAGTAACAACAAGCATCTGAACACCATCAACATCCGTCACGTGGCTAACTCCATCCGGACGCACGGCACCGGCATCATGAACACCACCGTGAGTCCGCCGCCAGCATTGCAGCGTCTCTGCCGAAGAGCCGAGAGTAACTCTGTTCTCTTCTCACAAAAGGTCAACTTCACCTACCAGTTCCTGCGGAAGAAGTTCTACATCTTCAGTCAGTTTATGTACGACGAGCACATCAAATCCAGACTCATAAAGGACATACGGTTCTTCAGGGAGACCAAGGATCAGTCGGATCAGAAGGTGACGCTCACGTCATGTCCACATCTAACAGGGTTACGGCTTAGCTGCTGATGCTCAGCACCGGTTTTTTTTGCAGTACCCGTTTGAGCGCGCAGAGAAGTTTAACCGTGGCATCCGGAAACTGGGCCTCACTCCTGATGGACAGAGCTACCTGGATCAGTTCAGACAGCTCATCAGCCAGATCGGTGAGACGATCTCAACACGGACTCAGAAATGTGTCTGCAGGGTGAAAAGTGCAGCATTTCACTCTTCTGCTTTACTGTCAGGCAACGCCATGGGCTACGTGCGTATGATCCGTTCTGGAGGCCTCCACTGCTGCAGCAGCGCTATCAGGTAGCGGAGCCACCAGGAAAATGTGACTAATATACTTAAATTTAGTTTTCTCTTAGGTCTGAAGGTTGTTTTTTTTTGTTTGTTTGTTTTTGTTTTTTGGATCTCCTACAGATTTGTCCCAGACCTGGAGGATATAGTGAATTTTGAGGAGCTAGTGAAGGAGGAAGGACTTTCAGAAGAGACCCAGAGAGCCGCCAGGTAGGAACCCCAAAAACCTCTCCATGAGGAAGACCTTTAGTTCAGTTTACATTTCTTGTCTGCAGGGGGCGCCAAAGCCTAATAAATAAGAAGTATTACCTGTTTGCAGGCTTTTCTGTCCCTGATCATTGTGTCTTCCATCCCAGTGTCTTAGATTCAGTGCTGAGTGATCTGACCAGTAACTCTGCAGAAGGGTCAGAGTACTTCAAGATGCTGGTGGCCGTGTTTGCACCTGAGTTTCGGAGCATGAAGAACATGCACCTGAGGAACTTCTACATGATCGTCCCCCCTCTGGTCAGAGCTGCACCCCGTTCTGCTCTAACTTGTCTCTCCATTTTTTTTTTTTTTTTTTTTTTTTTTTTGCGCAAAATCTTTAAAAACTAACCACAAATCTGAATTGCAGACTGTGAATTTTGTGGAGCACTCCATCAGCTGCAAAGAGAAGCTAAACAAGAAGAACAAAACCGGCGCTGCTTTCACAGACGACGGCTTTGCAATGGGTGAGCACAAACAACACAAAGGAACTCTTAGTTTTCTGTAGGTTGGTTCAGGACTCTTATCTCTGCGCTCTCAGGTGTGGCGTACATTCTGAAGCTGCTGGACCAGTATCTGGAGTTTGACTCTCTGCACTGGTTCCAAGCGGTCCGAGACAAATACAGGAAGGAGCTGAGCACGGTGGTGAAGGAGCAGAACGTCCAGTCAGCCGGTCAGGATGAGAAGCTGCTGCAGACGATGAATCTCACCCAGAAGAGGCTCGACTTCTATCTGCGGGTTCGTCTGTTGTATTTCAAATGTGGAGTAAAATATCTTAAAGAATGTGAGATTCTTTATTTTTTTTCCTTTTGATCCCAGGAGTTTGAGCTGCTTTACTTCTCATTGAGCAGCGCACGGATCTTCTTCAGAGCTGACAAAACCGCAGCCGAGGAAACTCGAGGTTTGAGATGCAGATATTTTGTCTTTAGTGAGGATTTAGACTGGGCATCAGAAGTTACAGGTGTAAATCACTGAAAACCCTTTTTTTAATTATTATTTGTGATTAAAATAGGTCACTGAGTTTTTCATGCAGGCTGAACATGAAAATAGTCTACACTGATCTCCTGCATTAGCTTCTGGTGGAAAATAGACGGTGAAACTCTAGGATTAGAAAATCCTGACAGATCTACGTCACACTGTCACATAACATTCATGGACTCACCCATCTTGACTCAAGATGGGGAAGGTTGTTGTTGGTTTAGCGTCCAGGAAACGGCAGAGAACGTCTCGGTCGGTAGAAGCTAACTGTTAGCATTAGCGACTCCGCCACATGGCAGAACTCCTTCTAGCTTGTGTTATTTGTGGAGGTAAAACATCCACATTGCAAGTCAGTGGCAGAGTTGTGTAGTGGTTATCCAATCCGGGGCGAGATGTCCAAATACCAGAAAATAAGACTTCAAAACCTGCCGTCTGAAGCTCAGCTGTGATGTGGGTTGCTGTTAGTTCCTGGAAATGGTGCATTTTTTTCCCCAGCAAGAATGAGTTACAATGCATTAATTTCTACTAGAGCAGCAGTAGCTCAGGTGGTAGAGCGGGTTGCCTCATGATCGGAGGGTCATGGGTTCGATTCCAGCTCCCGCCAGGGGTATCCTGCTATTGTGTCCTTGGGCAAGACACTTCACCCAACTTGCCTGTGTTAGTGGTGGTCAGAGGGGCCGACGGCACCAAATGGCAGCCTCGCCTCTGTCAGACCTCCCCAGGGTGGCTGTGGCTACAAGTAGCTTACCATCACTAGCAGTGTGTGAATGTGAGAGTGTGTGAAAGCGTCTTTGGGTGTCTAGAAAAGCGCTATATAAGTTCATTGCATTATTATTATTATTATTATTATTATTACTAGAGACCATTGCAGATGTATTAACTCATTCACTGCCAGCCGTTTCTGCCTGCCAGCATTTTTGCTGTTAGTTGAAGAGTAACAGAATATTGTGCTCTATGACCATGTGAACACCAAAAAACAGAGTAGACTCACTTCTTACATCAGGAAAAATCTGTGCTTGTTGCTTTTTCTGTTCTTTCACAATACATTGGCCAAGTGTGAGCGGCAGAAGCTTCTCCCGTTGGCGCCTCGCGCTTTTCACAGCAGCGTCCCAAAACAATCTCCTAGTTCATGTATTTTCTGCTGATCACGTGACGTGTGGCACACATGGATGGAGATCGCCTTTAGAGCTGTGATGTTTACTCTCAAGGCGCAGGAGCTCCTTCCAAAGCCCACCCCATTAAAAACAGTAATTAAATGTAGTGAATGAGTTCAACGAGTGAACCGCACCTTCAATGCTTTTATGTTTTTCATCAGAGGATGCTGGGAAAGCGGGAGTTTCATCGGAGGGCTCCACGGCTCCTGAACCACCCTCCAAGTGAAAACCTTCCCTTCTGACTGGATCAGAACTATTAAAGTGTTGCCGGGTAAAAATCAGCCTGCAGCTAAAGCAACACAAACTGCACAAAAGATTTCAGGATGAAGAACTGGAGAGCGCCCAGAGAAGCTGCTGGGTGTTTTTATATCCCACAAAGTCATCTCCAGAGAAGATTGTAGTTTAGTTATCAGCTGCAATATCTGCTATTTTGTAAAGTTCCACTTCTGTAGCAAATCGTTTAAGGTTTGCCTGAATGTTTTCCTAATATTTTATGTTTGTGCCAAATGTAAGTGCTGTTTCTTTTAACATTTTAAACACTGAATAAATGTGGGTGCCTTATGAACTGTGCATCATTTTGATCATTCGACTTAACTGTACTCTAAAGTTAAAGATGGTTAAGTTTTAGTTTTCTGCTGCTTTGGAGCCTTTTAATATATTTCTTTGAATGTGTGGAAACATTAACTTTGTCATTAAACCTTTTTATTCGTAACAAAAACGTCCTCGTTTTTTTTTTTTTTTTTTTTTTTAGCGACCTGAGAATTTTGTGTCGAGAATGTTGTTGAAATTTGGTTCGTTTGTGAAAATGCAGCTTTTAAAAAATAACACCGGTCTAATGAATGTAAAATATCTGCATAGTGGTCGTGATTTAGCTCATAAATAAAAAAAAAACTTTAAAATCTCAAAAGTAATAAACATGACACGGTGGTTCAGGAAAGCCTGTTCTGCTTTAATACAAAGAAAAGAAGCGTTTCACTTAAAATAATACAAGATTGGGTTTATTTTTTCCTTTTTTTTAGCAAATTGCCAGTTTATCATTTCCCTATGAAATGTCCTCGTTCATGTCTGTTCAGGTTAAATTGAAATGCATCCCTTTTACTTTTAACTTTTTTTTTTTGCCAAATGTTGAGAAGTCGGCCTTTCCATGAAGGAGTTTGTTTTTAGGTAAGTATGGCGCCAAACGGCAGCAGATCCAGAACATTTCTGTTACATCCACATTTTCTTTTCCATGTTCATCTCATTAAAAAAACCGAGGTACAAGGCAGGGCTTTTTTTTTCTCCAAAATAGATGTCATATATATATATACACATACATATATATATATAGCAATCATATATACACATTCATACATACATGTACTAATTTGTGTGATGCAAAGAACAAAAATGTACACTTTTCTTACAAAATCGTAACAAAGACTGGAAAGTGTTTGTTTGCTCTTGAGCAAAGTTGGTGTTAAAGTTCAGCCGCGGCGAGAAATCCTCCACAAATGTAGACTCTCGTATTTCTGTCCTTGTTTGGTCGGCACAGAAGTCAAAAGACGGAGACGAACGGAGAAAGAAGGAACAGAAAAATGGTTGGTAGTGCAAATACAGACGCTGGAGAAACGATGGATACAGACAGAGGGCTAAAAAAGATGGAATTAAAAGGACTGCATGAGGGAATGATGCGTAAACTCAAGAAATACAGAAAGAAGGGGAAAGAAAAAACACTCGGGGAGTGTTCATATAAAAAAGCACAAAAAATTTTGTGTTCTTTTATTACTAAATATAGTGCAACAATAAACATTGCATTTCTTTCACCCCTTCACTTGTGTATGAGAATGCTAACAGCCTTGTTTTCCACCTGCTTGTGTTCTTAACACTTGCTGTAAATAAGAGGTGGAACCTCTGTTCTGTCCCCGTCCCGTGCCACAAAGTTAGTCCTCCTCGCCGAGAGGACGCAGGCTTCTGATTCAGAGACGTAAACAAAACACAGACCCTGCTCAAAACAAGAGAAAGGAAAAAAAACAAAACAACCTGAAACACAGAGTAATAAAAACGGAACAAGTGTTTTGGGGTAGAATTTAAGTTCAGAAAGGCAGGACAGCTTTAATGGTGATCACAACCCCTGCAGTCTAACAGCCAAATCCTGGAGGAATAAAAACCACAGCGCCGGTGCTGGGCGTCAGCTCTGTGTGCAGGAACAGCTGCTTGGGCCTCAGAAGGCCTGCTGGGCTGGATTGTAGTTGAACGTCGTCGGAACGTGAGGCCTCTCTTCTAGCTTGTCGTACTCCAGATGAAATTCCTGAGAGATTTGGGCAGAGTTTAGACTAATCCACAACCAGTACAAAAAAAAAAAAACACTCTCAACTTAGCAGGTCTTACCTTGGCAACTTTCCTCCAGTTAAGACAATCAAAGAAGTAGTAGGTGCCCCTCTCGTAGGTGTTGGTCTTGAGTGTGGGCTCCATGCCGGGTGCTCTTGTTATCCAAACCCGCTCCTCTTTGTGGTACCTCCAGTCCCGATTAAAGCTGGAGACGGGAGAGTAAGAGAATCCGGATTCAGTCCCTGAGAACATCACATCTCCTGATCCCTCTCGTTTTGGATGTTCGGTGTAATAAAGGCCTACTTACAGCTCTACTGCTGCCAGGATCTGTAGTAGATCGCCACCATTCATGTAGTACAGGTAGAACAGCAGGTCTTCACCATACCGGGCCAACTTAATCGCCGCCAACTAGAGACAAGACGGTAAGGAATGTTAGTTTAATGCTAATAAAAGTGTAAAAGTGCTATAGTCGTGCAGCTGTGCATCACCTTGTCCCTTATATGAATGTTGGTCAGATACTCCGAAGGAACGTGGAAGTCTGGAAGCACAGGTACAAGTTACGCTGTTTGCCTTTTGAGTTAAAGCGGCACTGACAATCTGTCTTACCGATGTCCTGAGGTCGACATGGTGACGAGGCCCAGGGAGAGGCAAACTTGGGGTACAAGTTTCTATTGAAGAGAGAAGGCTTAAAATCAGGAGAAGCACACATCCTTAAAAACAAAAACACTTTGCTCTGGACCCCCAAAGCTTGGTTTACGCTTGACGCATTCACTTTCCACGCGGTGATGCGGCTCGCGGATGGAACGCGCTTCACAACTCGCAGCGTGTATGGTTCATGCGGCTTGTCTCTGCGGTGAGCCAATATTCTCCCAAACTGAACGGAGCAGCGTGGAGCTCTAGGCATGCATCCAATACTACACCATAGAAGTAAAAATTACTGTTTACAACATGGCATTCCAGCATTTTTAACAGCGTCCTCGTCTTTTCCGACAGTGCGAGCTATTTCTCTCCAAGAATTTTTAACAACATGTTGATCACGGTGATCTCTGAGAGCTGAATCATACAAATGTCTGTATTTACGAACCTCTGCCATACTAGTTCTTGCCGGTCCGCCATGTTTTTCCGCGTCCGTCCGTCCACGTGGTTAGAAATTTTCCGAGGTGCGCGTTGCGGAAATCTTGACCCGTGCGGAGACGCGGTGGAGGGGCGTGGTTGTTAAAATGACGCAACTTCTCCGCGCGTAGTCGTACGGACCTCGCGGACGCGTCAAGCATAAACCAACCTTAAAGGCGAGCGTTTCTGTGGAGGAACAGCTCTTACTCTGGTGAGTTGAGATTGAGTCCCAGCGTGGTGAGGTCATTTCCTAGCGCCAGATGGACCAACCCCGGATCGGTCTCCGCTGCTCGTATAAACGTCAGCAGACCGATCATCCCAAACTGATCCGTCACCATTCCTGAGGGAATGTTGGTAACCCGACCTGCAGCGGCAGAACCATCCAGACTCAGTAAACCACACATCTACCGATGGACTCTGATCTACAGCAAATACTCACTGTGGAACCAAATCCTTATTTCTAGACTCATTTGTGCACACATCGCAGAGCAAACAATTACACCGTCTCATAGTAGCTTATCCAATACTGATTTAACCCAAAATACAGGGGAGAGAGCCCAACTGCCTCACCCAAGCTGTGTGATTAAGAAGGGATGTCTCAGAGGAACTGGAGCGATACGATTGGCTGTGAAGTCTCACCATCTGGTAACACCTTGATGCCTTTCTTCTGGTTGTTGTTCTGTGCGGAGGCCGTCTTGTCTCCGGGGAACTTGGGCCCATCTGTGCTGGACGTGCTCTTGTTTGTGGAGTTCAAGTTCTAAAAACGGAGAAGAGAAACATAAAACTCTGCGGGAAAGGTTCCTGATCGGCGCCCCGACACAAACGCAGAAACGAGAATGCTCACTTACAGTTTTACTGTCGTCGTTGTTCAGTGTGGTGTCCTTATAGTTCGACCCAGGCAGCGCAGGAAAGTCCTCGTTATGGATGGAGAAATCTTGTGTCTGTTCAGTTGATGGCTTTGTCACCATGCCAACTTAACGATTTCCCAGAGTAAAACAGTCACATAAGTGACAGCACAACTCCAACAGAAGCAACTAGTTCCACTGCTGAGATGACAAATCTTTAGGGGATAATTGGCTTACCGTATGGAGCACGTCCAGCTAGCGGGTTGGACACCGGTGTTGGATTTCCCGTCCCTTCCCGTCGACTCCTGTCTGCTAATGCGGGGAAGTCTGACAGATCCAGTCCCATCACGCTGTCGCTCCCATCTGCAACAGCATGTTAACACACTCTCTATAGTAATACGTACTAATCGCTACTGCAGCAAATAAAAACCATACATTTTGTCTTTAAGATTGATAAAATGCATACATTTATTCTTTTGTTTTCATTTTTGTGCTGCTCAGATTTAAAACCAGACTTTAACATAAACACATTCTACTGCAGAGCCAGCAGTTGTTCACTAACTCCACTGCAACATGAAGCTCCGTGACACTTTGCAGCCTTTCGAAATTCAAAAGAAACTACCCACCTGTGCCGTTGAAGATGTTGCTTGCTAACGCGTTGTTCATCCCAAACGCCTGATTGCGGTTCATACCAAACCCTGACATGCTGCACGGAGAAGATAAAAGACCGGTTCTTCAGCCGGTGTCCACAGAGGGATGTTGATAAACGTAAGGATTTTAAAATCTACCTGCTTATGGTGCACAGCTGACGTGACGGCTGCTGTTTGGGCATACAGATGATGCTAGGTGAGCTGCGGTTGGGGCTCCCGAGTCCTGAGCTGCTCATACTATTGGTCCTGCTGCTCAGCCCGATGCCTTGACCAACCTGAGAGTGATTTAGTATGTTCCTGGAACTCATCGGTAACGTGCCTCTGCAAAAACACATTTAAGAATGAACATTTTGTTGCAATTTTACAATTATTAGTAGCAGAAACACAAACCTGCTCGGCGACGGCGGGGTATGGAGTGACATGGTGGGGACGCCTGTTGTTGGGGTGATATGACTTGGTAGCTGCGACCCTTGCGTGAGATTTCGGTTTAACTGAGGTGTGCTGTTTCCCAAGCTTCTAACGGGGAAGCCAATTGCACCTGGACAAAAAAAAGAACCAAGTTAATCCAAAATAATATTAAATAATCCAGACAGAATTCTTTGCATTGTATGATCAGTCCACGTCTACTACTGATCTGTAACAAATGTGAAACTAGTTCATTCTGTGGTACAAATAGAACAGCAAATACTAACTTTGTGGACCGTACAAACTTGGACCGAGCTGTGACAGCTGACCAGACGACGGTGAAGGAGAAGACAGTATCTGGACAATAAGATTCACAAACAAGAAAAATAATCAGAAAAACTCCCCATCAGATAACATGACCACACAGAAATATGACGAGACTTACATCTTTGTCGGATCGATGTGGGAACATCGACCCCTGGCTGTAATACATTTCATCTGGGAAGTCATTGTCGACGGCCTCGACGAACTCTGGAAATTTCTTTCTAGCACCAAACATGCCTTTTGTCACCTAAAGAATGAGGGAACTTTAGTAAAGGTGGAGACTAAAGGGGGCAAAATAAATGAGACAAGATCATCGAATTAACAACTGGAGTTTGGAGGCCAGATTAACTTCTCAAACTCATTTTTTAAGATATTCCTGAGCCCTGTTTGTCGATCTCTTTCTCTGGCAAGCCACGGCAACTTGGGCGCTGCTCCAGCCCAGAAGACTGTGGTAAATAATACTCAGCTTTTCAGACACACTTAGGTTTTCAAATCACAACATCACAAAACAAACAGAAAATTAATTTTAAGCAGAAACCACCACAAAACAAGTATGTTTCCTGTTAGGCTGTGGCAGACTTTCCATTAACCTTTTACATGTGCTTTTGAAGAACAGTCTTTCAACTTTTTGTGAAGTTTTTCAAAGTTTGGCTTTAGATTTTTATTATTTTTCCCAGTATTTTTTTTCTTACATGACCATTACACTAAAAAACAAGAGAAGCTGAGTAGAAATAAATCTCAAGGCTTAAAATCTACACCTGATAACTAACGTCCAAAAGTCACGTCTTTTTATAAATAAGAACTTTTCAACTAATAGGAGGCTGGGAATCGCTTAGGAGGAATTCAAATATAAATTTAAACTGCCATCTTGATCATTTTTGAAGATCTTAAATACAAAATATAGAAAACTGTTTCGTTTTGATGGGACACGGAGACAGATGTGGCTCAAAAACAAACAATAATTAACGGAAAGTGATCAACTACGCCGACTCAATAAGGCTAGGTGGATTATGAGTGAAAAAGCAATTAATGTTCAATAAGAAAATTCAGAAAGGTTTACGAAATTGTCCTCAAATCTAATTTATTACATAGATGACATTTGAAAAACACTGACATATATAAATGTTGGAGAAATTAAACAATAGTTTAGTTTTTAGCCCAGGTGGTTATTAACTTTCATTTGACAGCTGAATTTGTTGTAATATTCATGAAAACTTAGTGGGAGTGAAAACTATAACAGCAATGCTAACATGTTAGTTAGCCGAAACTAAGTAGCTAACGTTAACATGCTAGGTGTTTTGTTAGCTTAGTTTCAGTTTGTGAACGAGCCACTTTAACCGTGAGAATAGTGGAAGCGTTTACGTTACAAATCACCACGATTTAACGATCCAGCAGCAGTCTGTATTTACCTGCAATAGTCTCTGTGTTTCTATATCTACAGTCAGTTGTCCGTGTTATCGGCTACGCTCCGTTTGCAAGCACCTGCAGCGTTAGCAACCCGCTGATGCTAAAGGCTAACGAGCTGCCACGGATCAAAACGAGAGAAACCCAGCTCAAAGCTCCAGTCGAGAGGTCACGTTTATACAACACCATCCGACAAGACTGATAATAAGTAAAATAGGCTCACCGCATCAATTTCCCTTCGCTTCGTTAGATCCAAGATGGCTGTGTGTACTTCCAGTGGAAAGAGCCTTTACCCTCTGACCCTGCTGACCACTTCCGTACACAAACCCGAGCCGGCTGCTGGTGTCCTCAACCATACACATGTAAATGAACATACGTTTATATATATCTATGTCTTCAACGAGCGATCGCATCTAAAATCACAAATATTCTAATAATGATGAAGATTTTACAGGGAAAAAAAGAAAAAAATACAAATACTGGATTTGACTGTGATGTGTTTTCTGTTACAATTAGAGTGAAATGTTAATTTAACCTTTAAAATAGCATATAAAGTAAAAAAAAATTAACAAATAGAGCCATCTGTAATAAAATTATGTGTGATTATCGGTATTCCTTTTTCACCTTCTTGCAAAATTGCACGTGTTTGTAATTTAATTGCATTTGACTCATTTTGACCAAAAATGTAATCAGTTATAAAAGAAAAGAAAGGTTTCTTTTACCCTGAAGTCTCATTAAATCCTCACTCACACATATAGGGAAAGAAGAAGTTTCTCCCTCTTGGCCTTTTTCCCATCCTTTGGTTTATAAATCTATTATTTAAACAGATACTTGAACTAAACATTATAAACTACATTATTTGAGAATTGTGTTTTATATCTGAACAACTCTGAGTTTTAGTCTTTTTTGCCCTAATAATTCTCAGCTGCTTGTTGACAATTTTTCCCCCTAAAAACTAATTTATTTTTGTTGTTAAATGCAGTAAAAATCATTACTGTTGAACTAATAGTTTATTACCTCACTCCCACTTTGGACAATAAAAGAGCTGCATAGTTCTGAACAAGAACGTCTCTAAAACACTATATAATGTATTAATTCATTGTTTTGCCAAATAATTAAATCAGATAAACTCTAAACACCTCAAAGTATTACACCTTATGTAAGTATAAATAAAGAATAAAGAAAGGTTATTATTAAATTATTTCACTTGAATGCTTATATTCTGATTTGAAGTTTGTATATTTTGTATATTTAAACTTTGAGTGAAATAAAGAATTGAATTGAAAAAAAAATTAAGGAAGATTTACAGGCCTTTTAGACATTTGTTTAATCATAGATTTTATGCTTTTCTAATTCGCCCAAATTAATAAAGCCTTATTATGTTAAAAACGCAAGCATTGTTGCAGGAAATTAACATCTAATTAGGGTTAGAAACAGAATTATCTTTCAGTTGTAGATGTTGATGATTCCTGGTGTTTACAGAAGTTGCACGTTTCACAAAAAAAGGTTTAAAATATGTATTTTAACAGTAATTTGAGGAGAAATGCCATTAATATAATATATTTGTACTGGAATGATCTTAAAATATCATATATATATAACAGTCTGATGTGCAACATTTAAATGTGGTACTCATGCAGTATAGTTGTAATTATAAATGAAAAAGCATGCAAAGCGGGCTGAAGTGACTACTGCACCAAACTCCCTGTTGGTAAATGAGAACAAAAGTATGGTCATAACTAACTTAACTGCATTAAATGGTTTTCCTGAGTGGATAAAGTTCAGTTTGGTCCTCCCACTGAGTTATTATGGGAAGCCTTTTGGGGATTAAGTGGAAGCAGGGAAGTGCTATAAGCAGGGTGCCGGTGAGTGAAAGCAGATGGGGTCAAGTATTGGCCTCTCTGATAAGGAAAATGAAATTCCTTTCCATTTTATCTTGCTGGAAAATAGCCCTAATGAAAGTGTGTGAGATTGCATGAGCAGATCACACCTCAGGAAGGCAGGGCTGACATGCACGACGACACACGATGAGCTGTTACTCTCAGAAGAAGAAAGAAGAAGAAAAAACCTTCAACTGACGTTGAGCCTCTCAACCAGAGAAATGCACATTATCAGCATTTGGCAGGTTTTCAAAATGTCTCAAATGATCAGAATCAATATAATTTATTAATGAATACAAATTGTTTGTGATAAAACTCAAATTCAAACAAAAATCCACCTTTGTTTTCTTTGCTAAATGTTTTCTGGCACTCAAAGAGTCACCAAAAGCAAAGTAAGCTCATCAAACAGGCAGGAGCACAAACTCGGAAGTGAATTCACTCTGATCCGTGCAGAACATAAATTACATTAGCTTCATTTTATGGCATTTCTGTTGAAAAGCACAGGGCCCCTCCTCATCTCTCTCCACCACTTGTGTCATTCTGGAGAAGGGGGGAAAGTCATTAGGCACAAATGGGGAGGAGAGAGCTGGTGGTTGCCATGAAAGTCAGGGCAGAGCTCCACACCACTGAGAGATAGCAGAGGACACCACCAGGGAGTGTCTGCTCCGGGAGGACAATATGCATTCAGCCCATTAAGTACAATAAACAATAAATGACTGCTGGAGATGCTGAGAGGCACGGATATGAACAGAAAGATCCTGGAAAGTAGGTTTTCCATTTCTTTTTTTCTTCTTAAATAAAATATTTCTATAATAATTTAAAAACCTTAACTCAAAAAGGATTTAATCAGATTTTAATCACATCAAAACTGTACCAAATTATTTTATTTATGTAGTTTTGTTACTAAAATTAATATAGAAATAATAAAAGTTTTGCTGCACAGTGGTGCAGTGGTTAGTGCTGCTGCCTTGGTCTCGCTGCAAGGAGTTTGCATGTTCTCCCTGTGCAAGCGTGAGACCTCTCCAGGTTGATTGGTCTCTTTAAGTTGTCCGTAGGTGTGTGTGTGTGTGTGTGTGTGTGTGTGTGTGTGTGTGTGTGTGTGTGTGTGTGTGTGTGTGTGTGTGTGTGTGTGTGTGTGTGTGTGTGTGTGTGTGTCTATGTTTCTCTGTGATGGACTGGCAGCCTGTCTAGGGTGTACCCCGCCTGTTTGCACAAAGACAGCTGGAGATAGGCACCAGTCCTCCAGCGACCCTGCGTGGATAAGTGGGAAAAGAAAATGGATGGATGGATAATAAAAGTTGTGAAGTGTTGCTAATTTCCTTTTTTTCTTTGTTTCTTTTACTTTGATAGAAATAGACTGAATGTGGAGACGGATTAATGGCTCACTATGAAACTCACATAAAGCCTCCAACAGCTTGATCGGGTGCGTTTGTCTCACACTCCTGTAAAGTTGTGTGTGAAGGGAACTGGGAAGGATGGGAAACGCCGTGCGGGGCGTCATCGCCTTCATTCCCTCCGAACGCTGTCAGCGCTTCCTGGTGGGCCATCTGAAAGAGATGCCGCTGGACCGAACTCTGGATCTGAGCAGCCACCAGCTGCGCCAGCTGCCTGCTGCTGCTTGTGTCTTCGATGAGCTGGTGAAGCTCTACCTGAGTGACAACAACCTGAGCAGCTTGCCTGCTGAGCTGCAGGGCCTGAGGAAGCTGCAGCTCCTGGCTCTTGACTTCAACTGTTTCGAGGAGCTCCCAGCAGCTGTATGCAGGTTGCCCCAGCTCAGCATCCTCTACCTGGGCAACAACAAGCTGCACTATCTTCCCAAACAACTGAGTGAGCTCAGGGAACTTACGACTCTGTGGCTGGAGACAAACTGCTTCACCGATTTCCCTGAGGTTGTTTGTGAGCTCACGAATCTGAAGACCCTTCACCTCGGTTATAACCAGATCCGCATGCTGCCAAACAATATACAACAGCTGGAGGAACTGCGAAGTATCTGGCTTGCTGGGAACCTCCTGACAGAGTTTCCGCCAGTATTACTAGAAATGCACTTTCTGGCTGTTATTGATGTGGACCGAAACAGAATACGCCAGTTTCCAAGCCTGTCCCACATGAGCGGCTTAAAACTTATCATATACGACCACAACCCCTGCATTAATGCCCCGACGGTGGGCGACGGGGTCAGGAGGGTCGGGCGCTGGGCCGACAGCTCAGATGATGACCTGGAAGACGATGCGACTAAAGCAGTGAGTGAGATCACAGATGAGGTGGTAGATGTCCAATCTGAGGAGAAGCAGAATGACTAAGAGCCAAATGATGAAGTCCGTCACTTCAGTGGCGTCCTGGACAGGAAACAGTCGCGGTGTAGCGTTAGTGAAGACAGAACGCAGCAGGTGCAGGACAGATTTCTCAAAGTATTTGACATTATTTTGCAAGTATTATGAAAATTTGTAAAAGCAAGTTTGTGTTGTAGTTAATAAACTCAGTAAAGTGTTTTCAGGACTCGTTCACACTCTTTTGAGCCTTGTTCCTTCCATCATCATAGAGAAAAAGACCCCAGCGACATGATCTCAGCTCACGTCTCCTTTTGCGGAGATGAGAATGAGACTAAAGGAGTTTCAAGTCTTCAGAGTCTGAAACAGCTGCAGCACCTGCCGAGGCTAAAAACAGTTAGGTTTTTAATACCAGTGATGGATGGCCCAAGTCACCGAGTGCACTCCTTATCCAGACAAATGCATAATTCATCTGATAAATGAGGGGTATGGTTTTGAATAAAGACCACTAATGGGCCTTAATATCATCACCAAAAGCTTTTGGTTTGAAATAGATAATGAATGCAGTGCTGTGGCTCCCCTGTGTACCAGCAAAAGGCTATAACAGGAGTAAGTGCCATTCAGCAGGATGCCATCTGAGACGTTTTAACAAAAGCCAAGAAAATACATTAAAAGCAAGAATCTGTTTTTTCTTTATCTTTAAGTTTAAGGATTTAAAAAGAATCATTTTTGTACGCTCATAAAAATAAAAATAAACGCAACACCTTTGTTTCTGCTCCGATTTTTCATGAGATGGACTTAAAGATCTAAAATTCATTCCAGATACACAATATTACCATTTCTCTCAAACATTGTTCACAAATCAGTCTAAATGTGTGATAGTGAGCATCTGTGCTTTGCTGAGATAATCCATCCCACCTCACAGGTGTGACACATCAAGATGCTGATCTGACATCATGAGTAGTGCACAGGTGTACCTTATACTGCCCACAATAAAAGGCCACCCTGGAATGTGTAGTTTTGTCTCACAGCAAAATGCCACAGATGCCACAAGCATTGAGGGAGCGTGCAATTGGCACGCTGACAGCAGGAATGTCAACCAGACCTGTTGCTCGTGCATTGAATGTTCATTTCTCCACCATAAGCCATCTCAAAAGGTGTTTCAGAAAATATGGCAGTACATCCAACCGGCCTCACAACTGCAGACGACGTGTAACCACACCAGCCCAGGACCTCCACGTCCAGCAGGTTCTCCTCAAAGATCGTATGAGACCAGCCACTCAGACAGCTGCTGAAATAATTGGTTTGCATAACCAAACAATTTCTGCACAAACTGTCAGAAACCGTCTCAGGGATGCTCAACTGCATGCTCGTCGTCCTCATCGGGATCATTACCTGATTCATGCTCGTCGCCGTAACAGACTTGAGTGGGCAAATGCTCACATTCGATGGCGTCTGGCATGTTGGAGAGGTGATCTCTTCACGGATGAATCTCGGTTTATATTGTTCAGGGCAGATGGCAGACAGCATGTGTGGCGTAGTGTGGGTGAGTGCTTTGCTGATGTTAATGCTGTGGATCGAGTGGCCCATGTTGGTGGTGGGGTTATGGTATGGGAAGGTATCTGTTATGGATGAAGAACACAGGTGCGTTTTATTGAAGGCATTTTGAATGCACAGAGATACCGTGATGAGATCCGGAGGCCCATTGTTGTGCCGTACATCCATGAACATCACCTCATGTTTCAGCAAGATAATGCACGGCCCCATGTTGCAAGGATCTGTACACAATTCTTGTAAGCTGAAAATGTCCCAGTTCTTGCATGGCCAGCATACTCACCGGACATGTCACCCGTTGAGCATGTTTGGGATGTGCTTGACAGGCGTATACGACAGCGTGTACCAGTTCCCGCTAATATCCAACAACTTCGCACAGCCATTGAAGAGGAGTGGACCAACATTCCACAGGCCACAATTGACAATCTGATAAACTCTATGCGAAGAAGATGTGTTGCACTGCATGAGGCAAATGGTGGTAACACCAGATACTGACCGGTTCTGAGTCCCCAGACCCCCAATAAAGCAAAAAAACTGCACATTCCAGGGTGGCCTTTTATTGTGGGCAGTATAAGGTACACCTGTGCACTACTCATGATGTCAGATCAGCATCTTGATGTGGCACACCTGTGAGGTGGGATGGATTATCTCAGCAAAGCAGAAGCGCTCACTATCACACATTTAGACTGATTTGTGAAAAATATTTGAGAGAAATGGTGATATTATGTACCTGGAATGAATTTTAGATCTTTAAGTCCATCTCATGAAAAATCGGAGCAGAAACAAAGGTGTTGCATTTATATTTTTGTTGAGTGTATTTATTCCTTTTACCCAGCTTTGTTTGGTTTACTGTGTTTTGATATATAAGCGAAGTGTTTTTCATCCTCGTTCTCATCAACAAAAAGCAGCAGCCTTGTTTGCTTTTATAAAAAAAACTGAGGACTCCTTAAGTTTGTTCAGTTAACTAAAATGTTATCAGTGTTGGAAAAGCATAAATATCTAATAAGCAAAGTTGTTTACAATCTATCCTTTGAGCATTTGAGGTTTTCTGTCTCATTCCATTGCTCTCAAAGCTTTCTGACAAAACAGAAATGTTCACTCTTCATCCTCTGAATAATTTCCTCCTAGTTTCCTCTGTTTATCTTTCATTTCAAGGCGTGCATTTTAAATTCCAGCATACTATCCCACATTATGTCTGTTTTTTCACCTTGGGGTTAAAATGGGTTAAATCTGGAATCTACATGAGAGGATTAGGGTCACTGAAAAGACAAAAATAAATGAAAAGAAAGAGAATTCTGAGATTAAAGTCAGAATTCTCTTTTTTCTTTCTTTTTTGGTGACTCTAATCCTCTTCCATAGAAATCATCAAACTTTAGGAAAAACTGCAACTTTAATTATAATATGAATCAAAATCATTAGAAGTATCACATGTAATTTGAAAATGAAAACCAAAAATGATTTTGGAGTATTTATTGGATGAAGCAGGTTCCCATAAATCAAAAACACATTAGACTCTTTCTAAGCAACCTCAAGTAAAGTTTCCTCCTATTCTACTATAATAATCAGTTAGACTGAGCTTTAATAAACAAGCACTTCACTCTTATATTAACTAATATGTTCAAATGTATAAATAACATTTTCTTCTTCTCAGACCATCTTTGGTCCAAAATCCTGAATCAGGTAAACAAAACTTACATGTTACTAACACTTAAGGCTCTCAGAGAGTAACGTCAGAGGTTAAGCTGTCCTCCAGCAACATCTGCATCAACCTTAATCCAGCTGTGTTTTTAACATCAACTCCAGATCTGTAACTTTACCTTTTCTTGTTATTCAGTGCAACCGTAAATGTTAAACACACGACTTGTGTCGCTCATCTAGAAATCCTAGATTATTAGAGAAAAATAAATAAAACAAAAAGTTAGACTTCGTTCCACAGCAACATTGCAGCAACCCAACAATGGAACGACTGTGTAGAAGGACCCAAGCTTCAAATCACCAATTACAGCGAGACAAAACGCGGATTTGCATGACAGGACAGAAATATACAGTTAGCATCCCTCGGGCTAAAATCTCTCTTTTCTTTTTTCCTGGAACTTTGTGAAAGACAAGAGATGCTTTTTCTTGAGCTAAAGGTCCTGATCAGATTGCCTTGATAAAAATAAGTCACATGCACTTTCGCTTCAATCACATGCTCTCTTCATCCAAGAACAGTAGCAGTGTTTGAGCTGAACATCAACAGAAGCACTGTTTATTACTTTACCTCTCATTTACCAGAGGCTGGTGCTGATGTGGACAGTCACAAACACACAAGCAGGTTTAGCTGATTAAAAGGCGGTGTCTGGTGACTAATGATGCTGAAGAACATGCCAGAACTAGAATGCAAAACCAGCAAAACTCAAATGGCACAAACTAGATTCTTGTAACAGTCCTAAGATAAAAAGAAAAGACAGTAACAGGTTACCGGTTATAGCTAACGCAACATTTCTCATGCATGTGAATTTGTTCAAACTGTGCATCTGCTTTAGCCTACTTTTTATTAATTGTATTCAAGGTGCCAACAATAAGAGAATGTTCCCATCATAAGATTAATGATTGTGCTGACTTTAGGGCTCAGAGACTCATCCACGGTCCAGGTCTCTGGCGAACAGTTGTCTCTCCAGATTGAGACGAAAAGCTTCCATTCAACTCATTTGAGCTGCCAATGTCCTCGGGCCCCTCAGAATCATGAGACTCCTCTTCCTTGTTATCCGGCACCTCCGTACCAGAGGAATCAAGGTTTAAAGACGGGCCCTCTGATGAGACGTCTCCTAATGTGCCATTTCCCTGGAGACTGAGAATCCCGTTCACAGACCCGATCACTGCTGGAGAATTGAGTTCTTTCAGGGAATTTTCCCTCTCAATGCGCTTCCGAGCCTCCTCCCTCCTCTTCTGGATGCGAGTGTTGTCTCCCATCATGACCCTAACTCGGACTTGATCTGGGGGCCAGAGCCCACCCCAAATAAACTGCAAGTACCCAAAAAGTGCAATGACACTGAGGAAAGCAAAATTGGTGGCCACGCCAATTATTGCAGATGTCAGGGGGAAGTTGTACAACAGATATCGTATACCGGTGAAGTAGGCGTGGATACGGAGCTGAGATGAGTAGATCTGGACCCGTTTAGAATGGATCTCAATTACTGCACCGACAGTCGGTTCATAAGCATTTGTCTTGTAATCTGAGTAGAGCTCCACTTCTATCAGCTGCTTCTGCTCAGCCATCCCAGTCAGCAGGAACGGAAAGAAGTATAAAGTGCTCAGGGTTTGCAGAAGGCTGGAGCGATAATGCAGCATTGTGGATCGCCCCACAGACGAGACGACCTTCCCACCTCTGGTGTAACAGGACATCCTCACCATGAACATACCCAGCTGTTCATTCACTGGAGACTCGGGCATCTCCAACTCCAAAGAGACTCTGTAAGGCTGACCATTAGCCATCACCTGGTCTCTGTTATTCCTCATGAAGGAGATGTTGGCTCTAGGGAAGGAGCAGAGACCTGATTCTCCAGCATCACAATCAGATGTGTAGTAAAAGTGCACAGGAGTGGCGAAGCTCACAGTGGGCATGTAAGAGTAATAGAAGCTGCCATAGAGAAATATGGACACCCAGAGCAGAAGGACCAGGGTACAACAGAGGATGGCTGCCTGAAATAATGTCCGTTGGGCTTTGAGGAGAGTCACAGCTGCCACGTCCTGCAGCCAGTGAAGAAATGGTCCCATCGTTCCTCCCATCTTGTCTGATCCGCTTCTGTTTTGGTCTGTTAATCCTCTCTGGAGTCCTGTGGGCTGCTGCCTCTGTGGCGGATCCTTAAATTCAGACATTAGTGGGTGGCACCACGTCAAAACTGTAATTGCTTATCCTCACTTCCCATGAATCAAGTCCGTTGTTCAAATAGCTACGCACCAGGAAACCCGGCTGGTAGGATTGTTATGCTTGGTCAAAATATAGAAAAATATCAATATTCGGAACTATTTAAGATTTAAAACGAACGCTCTCTTCTGTAAGCTCGTTAGCTACTTAGTATCATTGAAATGCGGCTAAACAAAAACATGACCCCACGACCCGGATATTGTTAACCACATCCGGGTTAGAACATTTTTTTTGTCAGCTTCGAAGCAGAGCTTCGACGCCTATTTTCTTCTAGCAGACACAATAATGGGAAAGAAAACTCGCCTTGGTGGAGGAGCTGTTGGTCGGAGAACAATTTTACAGCTTTCTCCTCCCGGAAACCGCGGTGGTAATCCCGGAGAGAGGGAAGAAGCGAACTCGGGATCTGATGGTACTTGTCGTCACACGTTAGCGAGGGTTAGCTTAGTGCTAAAAAAAGGTTAAAGCCTGACGAGTGGGCCTCATCAACGACAACAAAAAAAACCCCACTTTTTCACAGTACGTTTACGTGACTAAAGTTTTAGCCTAGACAATGTATGCACAACTATTGCTATATTGTTAAATTCATTGCTCACGGTTGAATCTAATAATGTATGTATGCTATCACTCCCTACGGGCTAGCGCTAAGCTAGCTGTTAAAATTACGGCAGTTGTGAAGCAAGTTGGGCTGTCGACAGATAGCCAAACTAAATGACCCGCACTTGTATAGCGCCTCTCAGAGTAAGGACTCCAAAGCGCTTTACACTACGGTGTATCATTCATCCATTCACACACTGATGGTGATGAGCTACGATGTAGCCACAGCTGCCCTGGTGCGCACTGACAGAGGCTAATTCAAAAATCTTAAAATTACAACACAGAATTATTTTTCTGTGTGTATAAGTAAGAGGGGTGCCCTTGTAAAGAAACAATGTAATCGTCTGTGTTGTCAGCTACTCGTGTTTATTGGAGCTGAACCGGATTTCTTGTGGACTATTTTTGTGCAGATGAACAGGACGGTGACGGACACAAATTCGTGAGACACACTAATATTAAGACACCAGCAGTAAAGGCAACGGGTGAGTGAAATTGAGTTTGAAGGTAAACAAAAACCTGTTTTTCAAGCGCTGTGATTTATTTGACTTGTCTCCTTTCACGTAGAGGGTTTGTCATTGCTCGGAGCATATGAGGACAGTGATGAAGAAGATGCTAGAGATCGATCAGCTGCAAATTCCCGACACAACCAACCGGCAGACATTGATAGTACTCTGGCCAATTTCATGGCTGTAAGTATGAGATGTAAAAAGCTTGCATCTTTATTAGTAGCTTCTTTTTTTCCACCAGCAGAAAATGTCATTACATTTTTCACAATTTTTTTCTTTGTTGCCGTTTCTCCTATTCAAGGAAATTGATGCAATCACAACTCAGCCAAGTACAGATGACACAACAGCTCATCCCTCTTTTCCAAATGCTACTCCACCAAGACCTGAAGCCAAACCTCAGGAGCCACCTGGGGAGGGTGGACAGAATCAACAAAGCACAGAGTTCGAGTACAATACACAAGACTCACTAGCTGGAGGTAACCCATTACTGTTGTCATGAATTAGCTGTCATGTTTGTTGTAAATTATGCATTTATGTAAAAAATGTGTGCTTGTATTACAGTTGGTATAGAGATGGGAGACTGGCAGGAGGTATGGGATGAGAACTCAGGTTGCTATTACTACTGGAACACTCTGACCAATGAGGTGTCTTGGGAACTTCCACACTACCTAGCTGATCAGGTTCAAAGCCTTGGACATTCTGCAAACAGGTAGGAAAACAAAAATTGTTGAATTAGAATCATAACAACGCACTTTTGTAATTTAAGGTTTTTTTTTACTTCAGAAATCCGTTTGTCTAAAGTAGGGCTGCACAATATATCGTAAATATATCGTTATGGTGATATCAGCATGCACAATATGCATATCGCAAAGAACAGATAAATAGCGCAATGAATGGTCAGCTCAAATGTTTGCTACACATAATGCATTCTGTCATGATGTTTTTTTAACAAATCAAATAGAGCTCTTCACCCATTTGGCCAAATGGGTGGGTTCTCATAGGTTAGATGCCCGCCCCCGAGGCGGACGACACTTTATTTTGATGGTTAGCAAACACCTGAGTTAGCTTTGTTCTGCTTTTCCCGGGATCTATTGACTGCCTTTTCTTGTTCATTCTCTTTTCCTCGCATCTTTAGCTTTTCTCATTTTTTTATTTAATTATTTTTGTTCCTGAGTTAAGTTTTTATTTATCGCAAGTAATATCGTCATCGCAATATTAATCATTGTTATCGAATATCACAGGTTTTCCTAATATCGTGCAGCCCTAGTCTAAAGGTTGCTCTTTTTCCTGTCTAGCACAAGTGTCAATGGCAATGGCTCAGCCCACGCAAGTTATTATTCAGAGGACAATCCTGTCTCCGCTGCAGCCGAAGCTCCTGTGATGGAGACTAAAGCTAAGGCAAGTCTTTTTACACTCATCTGGAAAGGTTTATTTTCTGTGTTCTCACTCTGAGTTCCAATTTGTTTTTGTCTTAATAGGAAGTCATTGAAAATATCGTAGGCCTTACAAGCGAAGAGGAGGAGAACCAGGGAGTGGCTGCGTCTCTCCTTGGTCCACTGATCCCATCTGAAGTGAAAGAAGCAGAGGAAAAATGGAGAAAAAAGCTGCTTACGGGTTTGGATGAGACAGTAAATAGTTTGGATTCTGATGAAGAGGATGTAAAACCCGCAGGGTCTCCTCCTATACCCTTTTTGGAACCAGAAATAGCCGTCACAGCCCAGAAAGATGTTTGTACCAAGAAGCTGTCTGGAGACAATTCAGGTGCTGAGGAGGAGCCAGAGGAGGACACGGTGGATCTGGAGCTGGCTCTAGAGAGGAAGAAGGTGGGGACTGTAAAACTGTAGTTTAACCACACATAAAGTTGTCTTGTTAATTTTTGTCCCTGGACATTTCATCAAGGTTTATTTTCTTGTTCGCTTAAACTATTTATTTTTGTATTGAACATAAAAGCTCAGACACGGTTTGTCACCAACATATCTCTCTGTAATGATGATGATGCTACTTGTGGGTTAATAGTATAGCATAGTTAAATGTCTGTGACCTGGATTTAACTTGGTGTAAACACCTGGTTCTCAGGCTGAACTCAGAGCACTCGAGGACGGGGACGGGAGCGCCGGGGGCTCTAGTCCATTGTCTGAGGCTAGTCAAGAAACTGCAGGAGCTCGTGGCGTCCAACTGCAGAAGAAGCGGTGGAAGACGGTTTTTCCCTCTGCTGCCAGCCCCGACTCAAACAGCAGAGGCTCCGACGTGGTGGACAACTCGGAGTCGGGTGAGTTCAAGTGTTTGCATGGTGATTGTGACTAGTAGTATAGTAAATATAGTATAGTGTTGAGAATTCCTCTATTAAATCTGTTTTTTAAATGCAGTTTTGTGTCTTTTTATAGCAACCCCTAACATCTTAGAAAGTGTTGTGGAAGTGGAAGGAGAGGACCAAAAGGCAGAAACGCCAGAGGACACGGCAGTTCCAAAACTTACTTTCAAAGATGAGGAGGAGACGCCTGAGCTAAAGGTAAACTCACCAACGTCACTGTTGTTCATCGTAAATAAATACTTACAATATAATAACGTTTTCTTTTTTCTTTTTTGTCTAATTGCAGTTTCAGATAGGAGAGCTGGCCAACACGTTAACTAGCAAAATGGAGTTTCTGGGAATAAACAAGAAAACAATTTCAAACTTTCACCTGCTTCTGCTACAAACCGAGGTGAGAAGACATTTCTGCTGCTGCCTCCTCATTATTTTAAATATTCATCATTTTGTGTCATGTAATTTAGCACAGGCCTGTGTTTAATATTTAAAAATTCTCAATAATTCATTTATAATGTGTCCTCGTAGAAACATACTGAAATGACTTTTACATCTTGGTTCTGTCTTAATCTGTTTCTTTGTTTGTATCATTTATCTCATGTTGGTCTTTGTTGTGTTTTTTATCTCCAGACACGGATTGCTGACTGGAGGGAAGGGGCTCTAAACGGGATCTATCTCCGCCGCAAGCTGCAAGAAGCTGCAGAACACATAAAATTTTATGAACTTAACGCCACCCCTAAAGGCTGGTCCTGCCACTGGGACAGGTACGCGCTCCTTACCTTTCACATCTATAACCTCCCTCGCCCCCAGAAATCTTACGGTGTCTCAGCACCTCCCTCAGTGCCGAGGGTGCAGCCAGTGTTACATGGCTTGGGGCGAAGCTTAACCTGTGCGAGTGGATTTCCACAAATAGACTTGAGGTTTCTGTGATACAGTCCTTATAAGAAAACATCCACTTTGAGCCAGCCTGCTTCCTGTTAAATAAACCTGCTGCAGAGAGGATGCCATGTCCCGTAACTGACTCTTGGGCCCTGTGTTGTGGGGCCGTTTGTAGACTGAGTACGGGCTCATTCAGACATAAGAAACCGGGAGGGTTTTTGTGTTAGATTGGTTGGTTTTGTGGGGGAAGCCTTGCACGTTACAGGACTGCAACACCCAGAATGCAAAGCAGAAAGATTGATGTCGTGGATGCAACGAGTGTCACCAAAACAAAATGTGAAGATGGAGCAATGACGAGGAATCCTGCAGGTCAGACCAACTCTATTTTATGTCTTCCTGTTTTTTTAAAATTACTATTTTTTTATGTAAGATGAATTGATTGTGTGATTGTTGTCTGATTTGACTGTTGATGATAATAATGATGGCGTTTCCTCCCTGGTGTCGTCCTCTATCTGGGAGGGAATGGTTGTCTAAAACAGAAACTATGACAACCATCATGTGAGCTGCTGACAGCTACTTTCAGGACCTAGAGATGATTTGTTTTACTTTATTTACTCTTAAGAGCAAGGTGGGTCCCCTGTCCACACCCATAAAGACATTCTAATTGGGTCCTTGTTCTGGACGGCTAAAATGGCTGTCCATACCAACAATCCTATTCCCCATTGTTGCCATTACGTCCGCTGCCTTGCCCCGCTGTCCCAGGGTATCATGGCACACGGCAGGTTTGAAGGATGGTGGTTGAGACTGTTGTCTTTTATCTCTGTTGTTCCATTCTTTAGAGAGCACAGGCGATATTTCTACGTGCGGGAGCGGAACGGCACCTCCCAGTGGGAGTTTCCGACGGAGGAGGACAAGGAGGAGGACCCAGAAGACGGTCCATGTGCCATGAGCCAAGAGGAGGCCAAAGCATCTGGATCAGCTGGTCAGTCTGTTAATACAGGATCTTTTATTTTTGCTCCTCATCGACGTCACGAATCGCTCCCTTCATTCTTGTATTTTGATCTTTTCAACAGAATCGTCAACATTTTCCACCACTGCTCCGCCACTCCCACCTCAACCCAGTTCATCCTCTTACTGGTCCCCATCCCAACCACCACTCCCTGACAGCCCTCCTCCACTTCCAAGCGACCCCCCACCTCCTCCCCTCCCGCCCGAGTCTCCCCCTCCCCCTCCCCCGCCTCCTGACAGCGATGGAGAGATAATGGAAGTGGAAATGGAGATGGATGATGATGACGAGGAGCCTCCAGCTCCTGGAACAGAGGAGGATGGCGGGAGGTCTTGCTCGGTCGGCATGAAGGTGAGAGAGCTAGCAGATGTAACATTTTTAGGTGATTTACTTGTTTTGTGAAAATGTAGTTTTAACGTTCTTCTTTGGTTTTTCTTTTTACAGATTATTGAGTCAGCGACTTCTTTTGGAAAGGGTCAGAAACGCAAAGCTGGCCAGATGAATAAAAACATTATGATTGGCAGCAGTCCCATTATCTACACCCAATCACTTCTTAATACAGGTAAAAACATCCTCAACTATTCAAAGTCAATTTACTAACTCCAAAAACCTTTTGCCATCATTTTCACATAATGATCTTGTTTTTATGGTTTTTGTGCAGCTCCTCTGATGCCAGCTGCTGCGTACTGGGGCATGCCGGCTGTAGCTGCCTCGTTGGTCCCCTGTGAGCCTCCTGCCCCACCCGTACCAGCCCTTCCTCTTCAGCCACCACTTCCTCCATCCCAGCCTGCCTACGAAAGTCCTGGCACCAAAGCTTCAGCTGTGGATAAGGCCAAGAAACCAAAAAAAGAAAAAGTTAGTGTTACACTTTGAAATATGCACAGAAAATTGATCTCCATTTGACTATTGTAATCCTATTAATAAAAAAAACATGATGTTTCTGTCCATCTCATCTTTTTCTATCCCTCCTGTTTGTGTAGTCGTCAAAGAAGAGTAAAACTAAAATGCCTTCGCTGGTAAAGAAGTGGCAGAGCATCCAGAAGGAGTTGGACGAGGAGGAGAAGAGCAGTTCTAGCGATGAAGACCGAGAGCAGCTCAACAAGAAGAATATAGAGGACTGGAAACAACAACAACTCGTGACGTATGTTTCTAAGTCATTTCAGTTCTTTTAGTAGAATTAGTGCTGATGATATTCAATTTTTTCTTCTTCTCCAGGGGAAAAGCTTCTAAGAACGCCAACTTTGAGGCGTTGCCTGCAGACTGGCGAGAGCGCCTCAAGAAACGAAAGTTGATGAATACCACCTAACCTCTCTCCTGCTCCTGCCGTCACTACAATGTCCTCTTTTACAAATGGCAAACATCCGTTTCTCACTGGTTTTTGTTAGTGACAGACGTTTAGAAGCCCTTACATGGCAGGCCATTCTACTAGAGGGGGTTGAATGTCTTCTTCTGTGTTTTTGTATCTGTAAAGGTGCCAAATGTGCTAAAGTCAGTTTGTCACATTTTTGTACAGACCTGGTTCGGATGCCCACCACAGTTTGTTGGGCAGAATTGTCTATTTTATGGAGTGTTTTTACAGCTGTGTATAAAGAAATTGGGGCAGGCTGTGTTAGTGGGAGGGGAGGGAATCCTAATGGAACTTGTATATTTTGTAAAAAGTTATTAAAGTTTTTTTTTAAATAAGTTTGCTGCATTGTTCCTTAAAATTGCATGTAAATAAAATAATAAAAATATTTAATAGAGCTGTACATAAAGCTTGTTAAAACTGAGCTGAGATATAACATTTACTAAGTTTCTGAATGATGAACCAATGGCTGCTTTACTGAAGCATTTATTGTCTTCCGTATCCATGGCAACCAGTGTTGTGTCTTTGGGTTGCTGGTGGTGTGGTTCGCTCTGAGATCACTTTGTGTTTGACAAGTTCTCTCTGCATGATGTTTTTGTAAATATGACCGAGGTAAGTGACCGACAGACTTAATAATGTTCCATGTAAATAATGGGGAAATAAGACTTTCAAAATAAAAGCAGGACTCGGTCCTGCTTTCAAAAGCTAACTGATCTTAACATGCAGACAGCCATTATTCGTTTACTGTCTGATTATGATTTCAACTGTTTACCATCAAAATGTGTTGCTTTTAAAATAATTGGTTATGAAAGCTATTTTTCACGATGCGAAAAGTTCAGATAAAACTTTGCTGTTTAAATATATCTTACCTGCCGTTTATAATAATTCCACTGGCATCGAATGTTTTGCAGATAATCCCAAACACGTAGTTCTATAATGTAGGGGAAAAAAAGAGATGTACAAAAATATTCCATTTGAAATCAAACTTTTAAAGACTTATTAGTTTTCATAAACACTGTTTTTCCTCTCAGGCAGTGAAAACGTCGACTATTGCTGCTTCAGTCAGGAATCTGTGGAATTCCTGTCGGTTGGACAAACTGGACATCAATGACTCCAACACAAAAGAAGACGAATTGGCTGCAAGAAAGCAACGTAGGACAATCTTCAAATAGCTTACATTTGTAGTCGCTCTGGCGGTAGAGCGGGTTGTCCGGTAATCGGAAGGTTGCGGGTTCGATCCCGGCTCTGACCAGAGAATGCTGCTGTTGTGTCCTTGAGCAAGACACACCTTGCCTGCTGTTGGTTGGAGGCCAGTGTTCGGCAGGCCTCGCCTCTGTTAGCGCTTTGCCTACATTGTCCCCACCAGTGTGTGAGTGGGTGAACGACTGATTGTGTTGTGCAGCACCTTGGGGGGGTTGAAGAACCGTATACAAATATAAGCCATTTACCAAAACATACATTATTTGTGTCCCTACAGTTTCTGTAAACCTCAGTCAGACTCTGCGCACCAGGCAGCTGCTCATAAACTTCAGTGATGGCCGACCCGTCTTGACCCTAAGTGAGCCATTGGACATTGTTAACTTCCCAACCAGTCCCCGCTCGCGCTGGCCCATAGAGTGTGAGATCATTGGCGACATCATACAACACATAGGTAACATTTTGTCCAGTCCGTCTTTTATACATCGCCCTGTTTGTTACCAACACGTTGTTTGGGTTGTATCGTAGAGTGGGAACCCCCAGAGCCAGAGCCTTTTTATCAGGCCTCGGGACACGAGGAGGAACCCATGCCAGTTGGAGAGGAGCGGGGGAAGGTAGTGTACTCTAATGACCCGGGTACGTCTCGATAGTCTCTATTTTACACAAATGTTTAAACACAAGGACCACTTTAATCAGTATATTATATAAAACTATGAGCATCTAATTTGGGGTAATCTGTGTAACAATGCTTCTTGTAAAGCTTCCTCTTAATAGCTGATTTTTGAAAGTGTTTAATTTAAAGTTTCATGTTTCACATCTTTCTCATCCTGTCAAGCTATCAAGCATCACTATTTCACCTTTTCCCGTTTTGGGGGAAGCACACGACCTGAAAGGATCTCCACTTCCCAAATCCATACCTCAGACGTCACACTTGAGTTTGAATCCCGCTTTGAGAGCGGCAACCTCCAGAAGGCCATCCAAGTGTGAGTCTTAAGTACAAATGATCAATGTCTATTTTTGCTCATTTTCCACCATCGATGTTCGTCCACTTAGATACTGACACTCCTCCACTTGAGCCAGGACCTCGTCCCTGACCCGGAGAAGGCATTCTACCCTTTTCTGACTCAAGACCAGCTGAGTCTTCCATCATGATCCATTGTTTTAAAAATTTTCTTGTTCCGTTTTATTTCCATCTGTATTTCAGGGGCATCCATGACTACGAGCTCACTCTACGCACAGACATGTACACCGCCAAGCACACACAGTGGTTTTACTTCAGGATCAGGAACACGAGGGCCGGGGTGACGTACCGCTTCACCATCACCAACCTGATGAAGAGAAGAAGTCTGTATTCTCAGGGCTTGAAACCACTTTTGTACTCGGAAAGAGCCGCTAAGGAGAACGGCGTCGGATGGCAGCGGGCAGGCTCCGGTATCAGATACTATCGTAACATCAGTCAGGTAACATCTGGATGGGTTTTTGTGAGAGAAGTTTGGTCATTCACGCAGAAATCTGAAGCATATTAGGACTTGTCTTTAACAAAACATTGTGTTGTGTCTTTTTGAAAGGCGAGGGATGAAAACAGTGATTCTGCCACCCTATTCTCGCTCACCTGGACGCTTCAGTTCCCCTACGACTCTGACACCTGCTACCTGGCCCACTGCTACCCCTACACCTACTCACGTCTGCAGCGCTACCTTCAGCGCATTTCTTCCAACCCGACAGTGATGTCATTCTGTAAATTGCGGGTCTTGTGTCAAAGCCTTGCAGGGAATGCAGTTTATGTCATGACGATAACATCCAGACAGGCCAACAGGCTCAACACCAGCAGCAAAAAGGCTGTGGTGGTGACGGCCCGAGTGCACCCTGGGGAAACCAACGGGTCATGGGTGATGGAGGGATTCCTTGACTTTCTGCTGGGGGATTCAGAAGACGCTCAAATCCTCAGGGATAATTTTGTTTTCAAGGTGCTCATTGAGTGTATTTCTCTTTCTCATCATCTCTATCTTATCAGTGTAGAGTGATTTAAATATTCTGACAGCATTTTTTTCTCTGTGGCTCTGAAGGTGGTACCAATGCTGAACCCAGATGGCGTGGTGGTGGGTAACTATCGCTGCTCCCTGGCAGGCAGGGACCTGAACAGGAACTATAAGACGTTGCTGAAGGATTCTTTTCCGTGTGTGTGGCACACTAGAGATATGGTCAAAAGGTAGCAACACACTGCAAAAATCAACACTGAACCACTGGTTCAGAAGGAAACCTCAAATTAAACACTAAAAGTCAGCTCATTAATAATATATAACAATAAATACGTGTTTCTACATTTTTACACATAAGAACTAAAGCAGGTTTTATGCTAAAAGGTAAAACAGTAGCATCTGTTTCACGTTACCAGAACAATTAGAAATTGAGATGGAGGGTGAAATGAAAAAAGAAAGAAACCCTTTAAAGTCAGAAAAGAGAAATACAAGATTCTGTTTAGTTGGATTTTTCATTTCTCATTTTGCTTTTCCGTGTATGTTGGCACACTGCGTAGGAAGCCCTGATCCGGCAAAACACAGATGATATGCTTTCGGCAGTTTTTAAATATTTCATTTTATTCTTTTAAATGGGAGTCAAACATATACTGTGGATATGATAGAATCGTGTTTTAAAAACAAACATATAAATAACTTAAAAATTAAAAGATGTGAAAAAAATCCCCAAGAATACTCACAGCTCTAAACTAAAGGTAGGATAAAAAATAATAATAATCAAATTAATTAGAGGCTTTGTAATTAATTTTGATTAATCGCATTTTTATCGTTCAAGACAGTTTGGGCCCAAGCAAATTTTTAAAATAAAAAATAATGTTAGTGAGGCACAGATGGCACACCCACACTTTAGTGAGTATATTTCTGTAACCACAAGGTCTATTTGATAACTTTGGTCTCATTATAAAGGTAACCATCATGTGATTGGTTGAGATGTGTAAATATTAGTAAATGTGTTATTGATGAAGTGTAAATGGACACGGAACATTGTAAATGTGTACTGAACTGAGTGCTACTGATATACATAGAGGTGTAGTGTAGAGTTCAGGGGAAGTTCTGCAGATAGTTACAACATGCTTGTTCCTCCTGCTGTAATAAAGTTCATACAGGTACCGCCTGCCTGCTTTCTACCAACTACAAAACTTAACAGTAAAAATGTAAAAGTTTTTTCATCCTTTCTTTCCTTCATGAAGAATGATTTGTCACGATTCATTTAATTGTAGTTTTACTTGTGTTTGGAGCACATAAAAAAGTTTCTATGGTCTTCCAGTCCAGGCTCTAGTGTTTGAGGTGCAGCTTGATGATTGATATATAGGGCATAAATTGCGATGCTAAAATTTTTCAGTCTCCAGTTGGGGGGTTAGGGTTGAATTTTAATTCTTGCCCCTATTTTAAACATATAATAAATCAAATTGTATGATCTAAAACCTGCAGGCTGGTCTTTAACCCGGTCATCTCCATTTTATCCTGTTTGGATGTAATCTGCTATTCATTTATCAAGTTTAAAATAGCAAAACTTTCCTATATATCTTGTGAAAAATTCAAAAATTTTTCTGGTCTGAGTGAGACTTTGTGTTTATCTCCACCCACCCTTTCTCCAGACTGATGGCCGACACAGAGGTGCTTCTATACTGCGACTTCCACGGCCACAACAGAAAAAACAACGTTTTCATGTATGGTTGCAGCAGCCGAGGCGACGCATCCCTCACACTTAAAGAGAGGGTCTTTCCACTAATGATGAGCAAGAACGCAAGCAACAAGGTAAAAAAAAAAAAACTATACAGAGTTTTATATCACATTTCTAGTTTGCCTGTTTAAGAAGTTGGTTTTTATCTCCGTGTCTCATCTAAATCTTTACTCTTAGTTCTCCTTTAAAAGCTGCAAATTCCGGGTGGAGAAAAACAAAGAGGGGACTGGGCGAATCTCCATGTGGAAACTCGGCATCAGGAACAGCTACACCATGGAGGCCACCTTTGGAGGCTCCACTCTGGGTGAATATGCTCCCCCTCTATTATGTTGATGCATTTCTACACTTACACCATCATTTCTTCATTTTTACTTTAGATGACAGGAGAGGGACTCACTTTTCCACTCAAGACCTGAAGTCCCTGGGCTTTAACTTCTGTGACACCCTGCTGGACTTCTGTGACCCCGACAAGACGAAGGCGAGAGATCACAAAATGCTCCTTTTCACCTAAAAGAAACAATATATTCTACAAACTGTAATAAATAAATCAGGTTTAAAAAGTGTAATTAAATGGTGTGAGATGTTTGTTCTGTGCAGGTTTAGAGGTTAATTTTGTGTTTTTTATTTATTTTATTTTAGGTTACACACTGTTTGACAGAATTGGCAACAATGCTGGGGAAGAAGGTCAGAGAGAGAACTGGCAAAGATGTGGGCACCGACCAAAAGGTCTCTGTGTCTGAACTGGAAACAAGGTGAAATAATGTTTCAGTTTCTTGAATCTAGTGCCATTCAGGGAAATCTGAATGAAACTGATGTGCATTACTCTGCTTTGCTTTTGCAGCACCGGTGGCTCAAACAGCTCTGACTCAGATGGACTTCCAGTTCATCTCCTGCAGCAGCTGCAGAATGCAGAAGTATACAAAGACTAATTAAACCAAATTATGTTGTTTTTTTCCTCTAAGGGAAATTAGTTTGTAGCATTGTTAGTTATTTCATTTAAAAATACCCAATTTAAACAAATAAATGTTGGTATGAAGCACACCTGACACTGAAAAAAAGAAATATTTTATACTTGGTCTTTTCCAGGTGTTTTGTCCCATGACTGCTAGGAAATAGGGACAGAGCAGTGTGCAGTAAAAGTTACTTTTGTCACTTCGTTAAAAAAAAAGTCTCAGCAGCTCATCATTCCCTGTTTTGGGTAATTACCTACTCACATTGTTCTCTCCTACAGAAAAAAGTCAAGAAGAAAAAGAAACGACTGAAGTCTCGCAGAGAAAGAAACGGGCTGCAGCCAGACGGAGCGAGGAGTAGTGCACGGCCAAAAGTCCTACAACGCAGCAGCACGAGTATCGTAAGACTAGTAAAGAGCCCTTGCTGCTCAGATTAAATTAGTTCTGTAAGCTGATGAGTAACCGTTTCTGCAGGAGGCTGACCTGCCTCAGGACAACACAGATAAGCAGAGAAAAAGAGAGAAACCTGTTGGAGGAGAAAGAAGGAAACAGCAGGTAAAAACTACAGTAAGTAGAAATATGATATGTGATACAAGTAACTAGGTGGGAAGTTTGATTTCCTGATAAGAGACTTTTATTTTGAAGCTCAACACCCTCATAAAAAAGGTTGAACTCTCATCTCCCACTGGTAACCATGGAGACGCCAGTCAGGGGACTCTGAGGAAAGACTGCAAGCACATCTTGGTAAACATTATTTCGGTAACACTTTACAATAAGGGTCCCTTTATTAATGTTACTTAGTGCATTATTAAGCATGAATAAATTATTAGATAAAAGTGTTAACAACAGCTTAACCATATTATGTAATGCATTACTAAGCAGATATCGTCCATGGCCCTTTGTCCTAACCTTAAGGACACCTAATAGTTAACAATAGTGGAAATGTTTTGTTTATTAATGCACTAAGATTAATAATGGGGCCTCTATTGTCAAGTGTAACTGTTATTTCTGCTACAAAATTACATGACCTTTAATTTTTGATCATTAATGAAAGATAATAAAAAGTGTTATTTTAATTCCAACTTGTGGATCTTTCTATGGTATTTTTTTGTGTGTTTTAGGAAAACTGCTCAGGGAGCCGGTGCACTTCATGCCTTCAGCGGAGAGCGTCTCCACATGCCGACACGCGCGCAGCTGCGTCACCCCACTCAGGTAAGGTTAGGAGACACATAGGAGGTTTTCCAGCAGATAAGGACGCATGACTCGTTTCACAGGTGATGCAATAGTGAGAGGACAGTGGAAATGCTCCTCTCAGCTACTACACCTGAGTGCTCTCCTTCCACTTCCTCCAACTTTCATTCCCTCTGCGCAGCACCAGCGTTTCCCTCTGCGCCAATCTCTTTCCCACTCTCAAGTCTGCAGAGGTTTGTTTCTTGAACAGCAGCTTAAAGTCTCCATCGGTTTTTGCCTAATGCGAACCACCTTCTTCTTTCAGGGCTGACATCTCCTTTTGCAGCACCTGGCAGGTAAACTTCATGGATAGATTATAGTTTATTACAAAAGGGTGTGTTGTGTGTTCATAATTTTTGTATGCTGTGTTGCTTTCATGGCAGATGTCCCCCATCTTTGTCTACCAGCATGGCTCCAGCTGTTGTTCCAAAAAACCAGCCGCTGACGAGTTTCACCTCCACCAATACCAGCAGTCGGCATCGTTTTAGAAACAGATCTTGTCTTCAGGCGTCCTCCACATCAAACACAAACCTAATCAAGACAAAGCAGTGAAACGGGTGCCAGGATTCTTCTCAAAGTTCAGCTGCATTTTAATAGAACAAGTTATTTTTGTGACAATGATGCTTCATTGGGAAGATCTAACAGAAAAACACATACGTTTTATACCAAATCTCACTTATCTCTTCGTCTTGTGACAATAACATGCTTTAATTCTTCTGATTATTCTAATGCAATCTCATGATTTCTCAAATAATATTTTCAGTACATGAAAATAAATGTTGTAAAAAATATAAAATAAAATAAAGCACTTGGGTGTTTCATGAATTTTGTTGAAACTTTCTGTTTTGGTCAGAACGTTTCAGTCCCTCTGAAGCAAAAAGCTCCTGAACAAAGAGCAGCGTAAATGTCGGTAACTTTGTACAAAAATTTCTTTTGTAATTAAAAAATAACTAAATGGTCAACAAATCTAAACCAGATGCTAACTAACAGTACAGAGTGAGTCAAGTAAACATGATTTACTTCAAATTTACAAAAGCAATGATACAAGTGGAACAAAATACAAAAATAAATATTTTCTATTATTTTTTAGCATTAAATTTAAAATTGTGTGAAGAAAGTGTACCAAATCCTATATGCAAATACATAGTTTTTGTCATTTGAGACTGGGAGGTATGAAGTAAGAATAAATCCTGATCAAATGGAACACCAGAACATATGTGGACGTCAGTCAAACTGTTGGAGATGAAACTGGCTTCCTGTGTGTCTAACCATTTCCCGCAGGGCCACAAAACCAAAGACAGCCTGGATCAATCAGAAAACAAAAAAAAAACAGATTACAATCAGTCACAATTACTTGATCTCAAATTTGAGAAAACACAATAACATGTGTATTTAGGTGCATTTGCCACGTAAAATGGAGCTGAGAATCCAGTCATACCTGTGTGAGGATAAATATGGCAAGAACTATGTGGACACCTCTCTCCAAGGGCAGTATGATTATGGCTTCATTAAAAAGTTGAAAAAGAATGAGTGGAAACTGCAGCAGGATGCTCAGCAGCCAAAAGCCGGCCAACTCTGGAACCTTCCACAGATCAGAAATTACATTCAAACCCCACCCTGCATTCAGCACCTGTATCATGTCATCTGAGATGGTCTCACCTTTTCTTGCAGGTTTCCAGAGTAACCAAGATAAAGTCTGATGGCCTCAATCAGAGTCATCAGTAGAAGAACAGTCACAAGGACAAACTTGTAGTAATTTGGAAGGGCAGGATACTGCAAGAACAACTACCATCAGCATTCTTGTTGTGTTGGAAGCTTCAAAACATACATGAAAAATCTGATTCTAAAATGAATTGCTATAGTTTAATACATATCCATACTTAAGCACCAAAGTATCCTAAATCTAGCTTAGATATTTGGGATTTTTCTTTCTTTCTGGGTTTTCTGCTCGCGGCTTCCATCCACCAACCTCGTACCTTGAGGTGAAGCATCACAGCTTCACTGATCCACCAGAACGGGAAGAACCACGTGTTAAAGTACAAAGACATCTGGAGCTGGAGGCTGGACAGAACCCGTTTGTCTAAACACATACAAAAAAAATGAGGGGAACTAACTAAAATCGGTATGGTAAAGTAACAAGGCTACACACATCCATGCTAACATCCATGCTAACTCGACTTCATAGTTAGCTTGTGTTTTTGTTTTTTTTTTTTACCGTGAGGTATAAACGAGTCGTTGTGTTTTGAGAACGGCTCATTACGAGTCTGGTCGAATAAAACATTCCGAGAAAAATCTTCTAAGCGCCTCCTAACTGTCTCCGGCAGCTCCATTGCAAAGAAAATCAGGCTAAAAACAACATGACCAGAGGAGAAACACTTCCGCTTTTTCCTACTAGCTCCGTCGTGAAAGCCACCGTCGTTTCCATGGTAACCATTGATGGTAGTGGGGGTGAGAGAAAGTGAAAGGCCAGAAGCAAAACGTGTCTCCTTTTGCGTTTTCAAAACTTCCCAGATTTTAACTACATTGATAATAAAAATTTAAAAAGCGAGACTAGATAGGGGGGAGAGTATAATGTGTAGCTCAAATAATATTTATGGAAGCTGATTAACGCTACTCATTAAAAAATATCTCATTTCATTATTATGAGATAGCATTTGATATGGCTTTATGTCTCAGAATAATTAGTTACTATGAGACAGCATCATAATTTTTACTAGCTATCTCATTATAGTGATACTAGGGTTGCAGCTATCGAACATTTTAGTATTCGAACATTCTATCGAACCCTCTGTTGATTCTCTTTGACAATGTTTTAAGTGAAACAAAATTGTGGCTTTCTGCAAAAAATGTGTATGTAAAAATAGTATGTATTCAATAGGTGTTGTCTAGTTCCCTCCCTCTCTGCACCAGTAAAATTTGGTGCACATATTTAAACCCTCCCACTGTCCTAATGGGTGTGACCCCACGAGGAAAGTTGACCATTGAGCAGGGTTGATGGTTTATCCCTTGGGTCCACGTGGCAGGGGTGAGGAGTGAGCACCACCTCACCCCTGCCACGTGGACCTCAAGGGATAAACCATCAATCCTGCTTTATGGTCAACTTTCCTCGCGGGGTCACCCATAAAGACAGTGGGAGGGTTAACAAAGTCTTGAATCAGTAAAAAATAGTTCATGAAATTTAATTAATCAAACCATTCATACCATTTAATGATTAATTTCCACCCTACGTGATGAGATGTGGGGCTGAAATGAATAGATAGTATCTCATAATTATGAGACGCTATCCCTAAATAATGAGATTGTGTCTTGTTATTATGAGATAGGTAAGTCATAATTATGAGATACATTTTTTTAATCAGAGTGGCAGGAATGGGCTTCCATACTTATGGGAACCATGCTCAGTAAGTTTTTTTTAGTTATACAAGTCAGGCAAATAACACCAGGAGGAGGAAAAAACCTGTTTCATAGTTGTTGTTTTTTTGCTTTAAGAGAAAATGAAAATTACTGATTGTGTGTGAAGCCACTCCCGCTCTAGCAGAAACTAGGATGGCTGCAACAAGAGAGGCAGCTGATTCTCTGTCCAGCTACATGTGTTCAAAGCTGATGAAGAACCCTCTTTACTGTGGACATGTGGACTTCTGCATGGACTGTGTGAACAGCTACTGGGTCCTGAAGGAGACGAGAGGTGTTTACAACTGTATTCAGTGTCTACACACATTCCCCTCAAGACCTGTGCTGAACAAGAACACAGTTCTGGCTGATCTGATAGTAAAACTGGCTAAATCAGACCAAGCCACCATTGCTGGAGAAGAGGAGTCTGGGTCAGAAGGTGTGGAGTGTGATTTCTGCACTGTGAAGAAGCTGAAAGCTATCAGATCGTGCTTGGTGTGTCTGGCCTCTTATTGTGCCACACATGTGCAGCCTCACTGAGTCTGCTGCTTTCAAAAGGCACAAGCTGGTGGAAGTGTCATCTTCCATGCAAGAGAAGATCTGCTCTAAGCACGACAAGCTGCTGGAGGTTTGCTGTCGCACTGACGATGAATGCATTTGTCTGCTTTGTGTCATGGATGAGCACAAAGGTCATTACACTGTATCAGCTGCAGCAGGGCGGAAAGAGAAACAGGTACGCTTTTTTTGGTTGGTTATTGGATCCCAAAGATACAGCATATAGATAAAATGTAGAGACTTTATTCCTACATTTTAAATGTCCTTGTGGTTGAACACATTATTGAGCAAAAACAAATAAGTAAAACTTCTATATTTTATTAGAAACATGTTGGACACAAGAAGCTATTCCAGCAAGGACTTCATGAAAAAGAGAAGCGTCTGCGACAGCTGAGACAGAAAATAAAAGCATTACAGGTGGTTATAGTTAACAGATTAACACGAACACATTATTAAATTATTAAATAATATGTGTATATATTTATTTTTCTTTCTTTCAGTGCTCTAGAGATGCAGCACTTGATCAAAATGAGAAGGCCTATGCTGAACTGGTGTTGGTGGCAGATTAAAGACGTGCTGCTCTGAAGGAACAGATCATGCATCAGGAAAAAGCAGCTCTGGGCCAGGCTGAGGCACTCATAGGACGACTCCAGAGGCAAACCAGTGATCTGAGGAAGAGACGGGATGAGCTGAAGCAGCTGTTATTAACTGATGATAACATTTATTTTCTGGAGGTGAAAAAACACAAACTCATGCACAGTTTATGGAGTTTATATGGCAGAATTTAATGCTCTTGTTTTATAATTGTCCAGCAATACAGGCAGATTTTTGATGGGAAAGAACTTGATGCAAGCCCTACGTGCAACTTTGACCCACATGTAGCCTTTGATTTTGTGACAAAGGCTTTGTCCGACGTGAGAGACAAAATGGAAATTGCGACAAAAGCTATTCAAGAAATGTCAGAAACAAGTAAGAAAACATATGTTCTGGTGTGTGTGTGTGTGTGTGGTGCTCTTAATGAAACATCCCATCTTCTGTTTTTAGTTGAAGCTGACGCCAATCCAAAGACCAGGCAGGATATGTCTGTGTGTGAGTGATTTGTGTAAAACATTTCCCATCTGGCTTCAGCAGTGATCAAACTGAATCACATTGTCTCTCTTTGGACATTTCAGATTCCTGCAGCCTGAGTTTGAATCCCAACACGGCATTTGACAACCTGCTGCTCTCTGAGGGAAACACTAAGGTGACCTGGATAAAGAGGGCCCAGCACTATCCCAACCACCCGGAGAGATTCACAAAATCCGATCAGGTGTTGTGCTCTGAGGGTTTGTCTGGTGTTTGTTACTGGGAGGTTGAATGGAGGGACCCTCGGGTCAAGGTTGCTTTGTGCCACAAACAAGCCAAGCTGGAAGAAAGTGACTTTGGATACACAGATCGGTCCTGGTGCATTTCCTTCACAAACTCTTCGAGCTATTTTTGGCACAGTGGAATGAAAAACCAAAATATCTGCTCCAGTCTCCCCTACAGTGGACGTTTATCTGAACCACAAAGCAGGGAACTTGTCATTTTACTGTGTGTCTGATGCCGGTGAGATGATGCTCCTCCACAAGGTTCAGACCACTTTCTCCCAGCCGCTGTACCCAGGTTTCATGGTCTCTAGAGGAGCTTCAGTCAAAATAATCATCTCCAGGTCAGGGGTGTCCAAATCAAATTCCCACTGGGCCGAAATGAAAAACTGGGACGAAGTCGTGGGCCAAATTCAATATATATATATTTTTAAAGTGATAACAATGTGCACATTTTCCTTTATCTACAGCTGTGTATGGTTGAACCTATTCATTTGGAAACAAACTTAGTTTTGCAGTAACACTGAATCTGGAATAACAAAATTACACACGAGCAAATCAATGTTTAATAAAGCACATCGGTGGTATTCGTTACTTATTATGTCTCAATTCTTTTAAAGACTTGTATTCCTTAAAATGTGTATACATTCAGCATTGTTTTTTGATCTTTTGAATTTTTTAAGTATTTCTATTTTATATTTTCTTGTATATTCTTATTTTTTAATCTCCTTTGTTGCTCCTTTAATGAATGTTATTGCTGCTGTGACACCAAGCTTTCCCCACTGAGGGACAATAAAGGGATTTTCTATTTATTTCCATTCTTTCCATTTCATAAGTTAGTGCTGCTGAACATGGAGAGCATCTGAGCAGCTGGACCATGCAGTTGCGTCAGTGTGGAAAGATAAACACTGCAGCAGCCACAGAGTCGAACAGATTTGAGAGGGTCGTTAAATCATCTCGGTCTGGAAAGTCGGTGCGCTCTCTGTCAGCAGCAGATTACTGAGAGGTTAAAATCCATTGCTGGGCTTGAAAGTAGGCAAATTGCTGATTAAACTCGGCGCTGAGGGAGTGTTTTGGGTTTATCCGATGCGGCGGACGGTACCGCTGCAGACGCTGACATGAGTAGCATGGGCACTAATGACTGTAAAGATACCGGGTTTTCTCCTTGAAGCATAAACATGTTCCATCTTTGCTGAAACGCCTTCCTTCTGCATCCATCTTCCTGGACATTTTTGGATAATTTGTGGATAGTTATTTTCACTTGTTGTAAACACGAATTTGGATACACTGCAACCTAGTGGCGAAATACTGACACTGCACTGGGAACACAATCGCCATGTATTGTGGGAAATGTAGTTTATAGTCAATGTGCACTTTGAAGCAGCATAGACCTATTTTAAGACACTCGAAGCTCTCGCGGGCCACATAAAATGATGCGGCGGGCCACATCTGGCCCGCGGGCCTCGTGTCTGACACGTGTTCTAGAAGTTCCAAAGACCAGATGTAAAAGTCGAGGTGATCGCTTCTTCCGGACTGTTGCACCTCGACTTTGGAATGATCTTCCTTTATCCTTACGTAGCATTGACAATCTGGACACTTTAAAAAAACCAACTAAATAACTTTTTATTTAGCGCTGCTTTTACCCAATTCTTTTGTGCTTTTCTTCTTTTTTAACTCACATTTATAATCATCTTTCATTTGTTTTATGACTTTTATGATCATTCTATTTTTTATTTGATGACTTTGATTTTTCTGGTTCTAATTGGATTTATGATGTTTGCTGTTTTGTTTTTATGATCATTATGATTTTATGACTATTTGTTTTGTTTTGTTGATCTCTGTGAAGAACTTTGATTCTCTTTCTGTGACAAGTGCTATATAAACAAAATGTACATACTTACTATTATTAAGCTTCATTTACAAATATAAAGTTCTCTGGAAGTCGTAAATCCAGTAACTGAACAGGGGTCTCATTTATCAAACATTGTGTAGAATCCTTACTAAAACCGTACTCAAGCTCAGCAAAAAAATGTACTTACGCCAAGTAGGTTTGTGATCTATTAAACATGGAGTACGCACAGCTGCACGCAATCTCCGCTTCATAAATGGGAGACTAACAAGAATGTTTCTCATCTGCATTTTAGTCACATCCCGCCCTCACCACACCCACTTACTGCCATAAATATCAATGCAAAGTGCCTTGTGGACCTCATGCATGTACATTTGCCAGCTGCTGCAGCGCTCCACCAATGACGATGGCGACCGTAGATCAAAGCAGATCAAAGAAGCTCAATTTCACAGAAGCAGAAATTGAGGTACTTGTGGGTGAGGTGGAGAAATGAAAGGAAGTAATTTTGCTAAACAAATAAGAGAAAATCGAGTGGCACAGCGTTGCTGAAGCCGTCAATGTTGTGAATTCTTCAGAGAGATCTGTGGCGGACATAAAAAAAATGGTCCATTTGGGATTCGATCCCCAGATTCCTGGGTGAAAGTCACACGCGCTAACCAGTCAGCCAGACGGAGATCTCCCCTGTACAAGTAGCCAGGGCGCATGATCAATCGGATCACAGTGACAGGACACACACTGTCAGAGACGCATGACATTCTGTCTCAATCTGTCCCCCTGCTGATATTCTGCATTCCGTATTCTGCGCTTCAGACTGTGTGTGTGTGTGTGTGTGCGCATGTGTGCGTACGCGCGCGCATGTGTGCGTGCGTGTGGGGGGTCTTGTTCTGTGTGAAAACGAAGCAGTACAAGTGATAATGCTGCAGGATTTCATAATTTTATCCTTCTCAGCAGCAGCACTGCGGGAGCTCTCCATGTCCAAAATGTGGATAAGCCAGGTCCTTAGTCTACTTAAAGTTGCGCACATTTTTCTACTAAGTTTTCTTTCATAAATCCCAAAGTTTGCGTGGAAAGTTGTTTACGCAGTTTTCCGACCCCATTTTGTGCGTAAGCAAGCTTGATAAATGAGGCCCTAGGTGTGTTAAACCCTTCTTTAAATTTGTTTTAAAAAAGTGACAAATGGCTCTCAGGAGTCACAATTTAATTTGTTTAGTGTCTAAATTATTTACTTCTGTAATGCAATTTTTAATATTTGATTTCTTTTTTTTTAAATGTATGAAACAAAAGTAAGTAAACCACAAACCCCAAAGGTCTCTGCATTGGCATCCTTAATCACCCAGGTGACCTTTGATGAGCTTTTTATTCATGCTTTTTAAGCAACCCTGTGTACATTTATGAAAAAAAAAAGACTTGACCAGTTCTTTTATGCCATAATTCAGCCACATTCACCTGTATGAGTGTATGTCAAAAGTGAGACATTAGATTAATTACAGAAATATGATAATGAGTCTTTATATCAGCTAAATGGAAATTCATTTGTTTTAGTTGTATTTTTATAGCCCTAATAAAATTTGGAAAGTGAATTTCAGTGAGCTCCATGTAAAGGGTTAAATTTTGTATTTTGATGTATGTACATGTTAGAGTACTCTTAAGTTTTCTTGAATATCCATCCATCCATTGTCTGAGCCTGCTGTGGGGTCGTGGGGGGGGGGGGGGGGGGGGGGGGGGTCAATGGGCAATCAGGAGGGGTACAACCTGGACAGAGTGCCAGTCCATCTTAGGGAAACACAGAGACACACAGGACAAACAATCATCCACACACACACACACACACCTAAGGACAATTTAGACAGACCAGTTAACCTAACAGTCATGTTTCTGGCATGTTGGAGGAAGCCGGAGTACCCGGAGAGAACCCACGCATGCACAGGGAGAACATGCAAACTCCATGCAGAAAGATCCCAGGCTGGGAAGCGAACCCAGGACCTTCTTGCTGCAAGGCAACACCTCTAACCACTGTGCCACTGCGCAACCCGTTTTCTTGAATAATTTAACGTAAATGTAAAGTTACTCATCAACTCAGCTGAACAGATGGAGGCAAAATTAAGGAGTGTTCACATTTGTTACCAAAATTAAAAAGCAGAAGTGAGACAAGCAACTTCTCAAATTTCATTCCTCTGTTTTAAAATGATCAAAAAATAAACAGGAAGTTTCAATAAAAAGTTAATTATCTTACATCACCAACACATTGTCATGAATATTTTAAAATCATAAAGCCTGGTTTTATTCTGAAACCTTGTCAAAAAGAACGAGTATCATGTACAATAAAGGGTTAAGATGAGGGCAGAGTCCTCCCACTTGGAAAAAGGCACTCCCCTCTGAGGGAAACTGAAACTATTTCAGCTCGATGAGTGAAAATGGCTCACAGTTTGGATCTGTTTGAGTGCCCTATTTGTTTACACTTACTGGAGGAACCTGTGACCACCGCCTGTGGACACAGTTACTGCAGGAAATGCATCAACACTTTCTGGTGTTCAAACAGAGAAGAATACAGCTGTCCTCAGTGCCGAACAACTTTCAACACAAGGCCTGATCTTCAGAGGAACACCCTTCTGGGAAACCTGTTGGAGGAATATAAGAAGCAAAGTCAAAGAACTACTGGTTGTGAAGAGGATGCTGCCGCACCAGGAGATGTGCTGTGTGATGCCTGCACAGGGAGAAAAAGAAAAGCTAGGATGTTCTGTCTTATGTGTTTAGCCTCTTTCTGTGAGACGCACCTGCAGCCTCACGTCGAGGTACCGGTGCTGAAGAAGCACAAGCTGATCCGAGCCTGCGCCAGGATCAAGGAAAGCATTTGCTCCCATCACGACAGACGTCTGGAGATTTACTGTCGCTCTGATGAGCAGCTGTTGTGTCCGCTTTGCGTGGTGGAGCACAAAGGCCATGACATCGTAGAAGTTATGACTGAAAAACAGGAGAAACAGGTGAACCACTTCAGATTGAACCTGGATTTGCGTGTTTATCGTTGCTGAAGTTCTTTTTTGTTTTATTACAGCAACAAGTGGATCGTGCTAGGCAGGAAATCGAAGACAGAGTGCTGGTTTCACTGCTTGAAATGAAGGAACTAACCAAGGCTGCAGATGCCATCAGAGTGAGTGTGAAACTCAAACACACACACTCATCTAAATATTTCAGTGTTTTAAAATCTGTCTAGAAAACCAAAAGAGGAAGTAGATGAGGATGTATCAAATTAAATGCTGTTTCTATTTAATGAATGCCCTTTCCTTCTGACATTGTCTGACAAATCCAAGATGCAAACAGATGTTTTAAGAATTACGTTTATTGTTCTGCAAGGACGTCCGTGTTCTAACGGTGTGTGTTTGTCATCAGGATGCCGCCTGGGAGGCCTGTGATGACTTTGAGCGAGAGTGCTCAGAACACATTATTTCCTATGTCATCTTTCTGGAGAGAAAATGCTCTGAGATGAGAGACAAAGTTGGACAAGAGGAGAAAGTTGGCGTGGACTGGACAGCAGGTCACCTGGGTCAGCTGGAGCAGGAAGTGAATAAACTGAGAAGGATGGAGCACAGACTCCACCAGCTTTCTCTAATAGACGATCCCATTCAGTTTCTTAAAGTAATCCTCTCATTTGGTCCTGTTTTGTTCTCGATTTGGTTGATCAGAGAATTTGAGTGTTATGGATTTGCTTGGCTGTTGCAGGATTTCCAGGCCATGGGGGAACGTCCTGCATTCACAGACTCACAGCAGCAATTTCAAGCGCCGGCTCAGGTTGTGTCTGCACACAAAGACAAGCTGAAAAAAATGTGCGACAAGCAAAAAAGTGAATTATTTGTTCATTTTAAGGATTTGTCAGGTAAGACTTTCATGAGAATTTGCGTCCTTAGAATTTAAAATCAAATTTAAATAAAAAGCTTTATATTTTACTGCATTAATTTTACATCTGTAAGCTAATTCTAAATGTAAAGCTTGTCTGCATAAACCTGAACAGTTCCATCCCGGTCTTACTGTGAGACCGGGTTGACGTGTCACGCTTGTGCGTAATCATAGGCGCTTTATGAGCTGAAGAGGATGTGAGATTCTGGGATTCTCCTCAGACGGCTCCTCGATGTGTCGCCACATTGGAGACAGGAACAAGCACTATTCAGCCAAAGTTTCATAATCAGGGAACATTTTCTAAGTGACAAGTCTCTCTGAGAGACCGGGTTTGGAAAACACTCGCTTCAGTCGGACGAATCTTCCCGCATGGCTCTGGTTCTGCGACGCGCTCCAAGCCCCTCTCCACATCTTCTGCTCGCTGTGGGCCTTATGTAGTACACGCTGACAGTGAGCTGCGCTGAGCAGTGTCCAGCTCAGATGTTCAGATGGGAATCATTTCTTGAGTGATTTAGCTACATCTGCGATGAGCGTAGAATAAGGTGTCAGTTTGTCTGCATGCGTCGGGGTAATTCTTTCTATTCTTTCTCCGTCAAAATAAACGGTCAAATACGGGAACTATCTGGTCAACACAAGCCCTGCTTTTAACTGTTCTGTTTTCTTGTGAAAATTGTTGGAAAGAGATATAATTTAACTTGATTAACACCAGAGCCAGGCGCACTGCGCCGTTATCTCCGTCACTGTAAATGAGGGAAAAACAAAATGATCGGATCCTTTTCTGACCTTCCCCACCTACAAAGTTTAATTACAACAATCAAACGTGACAGAGCCTGGATTTGTATTCTGAACAGTCTGAACATGTTTTAAAAAGAAACGTATGACAAAGTGGCACCTGCTCAGTAAAACCACCAACAGGGTGAAAAATATCAAAATATTGTCGGCAGAGACAGGCTACAACTTCTGGATCCATTTTATATAAATTGTTTTATTGATTATCGTCTTATGAAAGATAATTTTGACGTACACGAGCGACCGGTACTGGCTGCTGTCACCTGTTGTGAGCAGCGCTCTGCTGTCTGAGGGTAGGCCCCGCCCACAACGCCACGGCTGCTGCTGTGTTTTCTTTACTGTGGGAAACAGGTAATAATGGCTCTTTGATGGGAACAGGTTGCCGACCCCTGGTCTATGTCTATGCGAGGACAATAAAGTTTTGAGGTTTTACAATTACTTCTGGGGGCAGAGTTGCAATGACATGCGCACTGCGTTGCCCTAGCGCCAATTTAAAACAGAAAAGGAGGACAGGGATACAGGGCCAACTACCAGTAATCAAAGATGTACCCGTTACATTTAAATCGGATGTCTGGGCTAATTTCGGTTTTGGGATCCTGGATGTGAAAGAATCACTTAACACAGTATTTGTTTACTATTTTTAAGTTCAGTAATATTCTATCTTAAAGCTGCTCTACCGAAAACATTATTTCTTATATTATTTAAGTAATTATAGGCAGCACACTTTAAAAATTATTGCTCACTATAGTGGATAGATGAATGTTCTGTTTTTCAGGGGTTTCGAAATCAAAAAGAAATTGAAAACTATTCTACTGCTTTTATTAAGTAATGAAAATTTTTGTGTGAAGAATCGTGATGCATTTCAGACTCAAATCGAATCTTTAGGCAGATAATCGGAATCGGATCGAATCGTGAGGCAGGTAGAGATGCACACCACTAATAAACATACCACCTTTCAATCTGCATGTTCCATCCCACTAAAGTGTCAGCAACATATAAACATTGGTCAAAGTTAACCTAGCCTCAGAACTTTGCTAGTCCTATCTACTGCTACGCCCTTGTTGAAGGAGAGGAAAACAACAAACAGGAATGTCGGAGGACTACTTATGTTCCAGGATGTGGAGTATCCAGACTCTGAATGAATGCCAGCCTTTCCATGGGGGGTTAATATAGGGTGTATTTGTCCATTTATCAGGGCTCCTGGGCCATTGTGAGCCCCAACAAAGTTGCATGAGTTACTAAGAGGCTCAAAGAACAGTTTCTAATTGTAAAACAATACCTTCTTGGACATCCTTAGAGATTGGTCACTCTGTATTGTCTTTTTTCCCCCAGTGTCATCGTTTCAGAAGAATCCTCGCTTGCCGATACAATCAAGAAAAGACCTTTTGCTCAAGCGTAAGTGTAAATAACTCAATAAACATTAAATGTGTTCAAAAGCTCCATCGTGTGAAGACCATTTGATCTTCCTCTGCAGGCACCACTCTGGATCTGGATCCCAACACAGCACATGAATGCCTTTCCGTGACAAACACAAAGAAGGAGATATCATGGGCAATAACAGGCCAATCTCACTCTGATCACCCAGGCCGATTTACTCGCTTCTACCAGGTTCTGTGCCAAAATGGCCTTCAGGAAAACCACTACTGGGAGGTGGAATGGGACGGCGGCATCGTCGAGGTGGCTGTGTCTTACAAAGAAATACAACGAATGGGTTCAGGCAAAGGCAGCTGTTTTGGTCATAACAAGCTGTCATGGAAGTTAATCTGCTCTCCTTCTGGATGCACCTTTTGGCACAACAGTCTTTACAAAGGCCAGATTCCTCCAGCTCGCTCCCATAGAGTGGGTGTGCACCTCGAGTATCGAGAAGGAAGGCTGAGTTTCTACAGCGTTTCAGGCCCAGAAGAGATTAAGCTCCTGCACCAAATCCAAACCACATTCACCAAGCCGCTCTACCCTGGATTCACTGTTGATTTGGGTGCAACGCTGTCGATTTGTGACATTTGACCTTGTCAGTGAGCATGTGAAGGAATCAAAACAGTAAATTATTACAGCACAAATATTAAATCTGTGAAAGATTTTGTAGATCTATTTAGATCAAATATAGAAATAGGTATTCTTTCACCTTTTAAATCTTTAATTTCTTTGTTGCTTTTTGGCTTTTTAAGATGTTTTAGTTCTGGAGCTCTCTCTGTGTTTAATCTAACGTCGATTTTGTAAAACTGTTCTGAAAATGAAGTTCAATAAACATTGCTGAACACATATTTTGTCTGATGTGCAACACAAACTGACATTGTTTTAGTTCAAATAAAAGTTTTAACACTCCTTCATGCACACAACACATATGTTAGAATTTGAACACACCTTCCAGTGCTACTTGGACATAGGGTGTTTCGGGTCTTTACTCTTCCTACACCCCCACCCGGGCGACCCAGCTGGGGGTGATCAGTTCCCAGCTAGTGTCCAAGTGACCCATTGCTCCACGAAAGCCCCTGCGGATCCGCAGCCACCGCGAGGTCCTCTCTGCGGCCTCGAGGATGGTTTTGGTGGCTTTCTTCAGTTGCAGTCCTCTTACTCCAAGGAGTTTTTTGGGTTCGCAGCAGTGAGTGGCCAGCAAAGCCTCTGCACCCAACCTCGACAGGCTCACAGCATATGTGAATACTTTATTGATATTGCAGATCTTTTGAAAACTACGTTTTAACTTTACTCGTGTTATCTTTGATAATGAATCTTGTGTCTAGGTTTGACAGATAAGCAAGAACAAAAAAAATCTGACATTTTTTGTAGGTAAAGTGCAGCGCCAGCGCCGCAAACAGAGCAGCTCTGCACAAAACCCTCATGAAAAAGAGTCTGTGGGAAGATGTTCTACTGTTTCGTAGAAGCGCAGAGTGGCCTTGTAATGCAGCAGCTTCTCCGTCAGAGAGCTGCTGGTCACCGATTTCCCCTGAACACTCAGGTCCAAATACCTAAACGACAAGAACAGATGAGTGAGATGTTGGGTGGAACCCAGACTGAACTCTAATCAAGCTGAATAAGATTTATTCTCAGTGCTCAGAGAAAACAATATACCTGTCTGATACTTTCCAAAACACAAGAGTATTTAGGGACATCAGGGAGGCCAGGAAGAAGAAGAATCTCTCCAGATTCCCGTCTTGCAGTGTGCTTGGGTAAAAGTTACCTGTAATGACATCAATACGTTTTAGTCAAACTATCTGGGAACATGGACGTAATTTTTTTTTGGGGGGGGGGGGGGGGGATCATGTCCCCCCCACTTTTCCAAAGTCAAGTTTGGACCCCTGTACTTTTTACCATCCAAAAACAATATTACGCTATATTAAATAGACACTGGTTGAGCTCTAGGACCAAGCAGAAAACAACCATTTGTGTTGAAGCCTGTTTCCCATTAGAACATACTGTAAAGACCCCCCCCCCCCCCCCCCACACACACACACACACACACACACACTTCTAAAATGAAAATTACGTCCATGTCTGGGAAGAAGAGTGTCTAATTGGTTAGTTGTTTTCATTTCTACCTCCAGAAAAGTAGTACACCAGCAGAATGATGAAAGCTCCAAGAAAACAGCCCCCTCCGTAGGACAGAGTGAGGAAATGCAGGGATATTCCTCTGATGTGGCTCGGGGTCAGCTGGAAGGAAATGAGTGAGCCTGAGAGAATAACAAAGAAATTTTGGGAAATTTGAAAGATTTCAACTTGTTGGATGAGATGCGCAAATGGGAAAAAGGGGGATGTCGTGATTACATGCGGGTGTGACAAGAGCCTCGGCTACACCCAGAAGGATGTACTGAGGTGCCAGCTGGAAACATGGCATGGACGACACATGCAGAACCTTCCCAGACATAGTCTGCTCCACCAGGGGATACGTCTTTCTGTGCAGCTCCGACAAACCTGCCACCAGGACAGACAGCGCAGCACACAGATGGCCCAGAGCTGGAAGGGGAGGAAGGATAGGGTGGGGTGGTGAGACAGAGGGCTGCAGAAAGAGGGGCTGTGATTTCAGGAGGATAAGGGGAAGCGAGAGATACATTTAAGATACATTCAAAGGTCACGTGTGGACTGCTGAGCGTGTGTGGCCAAATTACTTATGACTTTTGCAGGAGCCAGAGGGATTTTGTCCATGGAGAGGAAGCAGGTCGTCACAAATTCAATCAGAGGAGCTAAGAGCAGCAAAGGCAGGATGCTAACAACGTTCATGGCTGCAATGGGCAGCAGCAGGTCAGTCAGATGGAGGTTGGAGTTCATGGTCTGTATGTAGTAACCTGAAGGAATCTGTGGAAAACACATGAATAAAAAAAAAAGTTCTCCATCTTTTATCATATTGTTTTCATCCCTAGGAACCTGCCTGAGTGATGCAGGCTCTGTAAAGCAGCTGAAGCCCATAAAGAGGGAAGAGCTTTGCCAGGACCTTGACGTTCTCCACGTGCACCTCGCTGTATCGACCGCCGTGGTTTTCTTTCGCTCGGTCCAGCCAAGAACCAACGTCCCCACTCAGGTGGCGGTAGTGAAGGCAGCCCATTCTGAGAGAGTTTAGGAAAACTCCCAGAGTGGTCAACAAAGATCCACCTGAGAGCATCACAGGGCCATTTAACACTTTTTTCTCCATGTGTTCCAACACGCATCTGTGTTACCTTTCTTGGGTTTATAGGTGAGTTTGTTGCGAGTCATGTGTATGGCGATGAGAGCTAGCAGCACAGAGGTGAAGGGGATGAGAAAGCCCAGATTTTGAGCCACTGACTGCTGGATGTAGGCGATACCCAGAAACACAACAGAGGAATTCAGATTAACCAGCCAGTAAAACCTGCGGGCAAATGAACAAAATATCAGTAACTACAACAAACCTACGCAAAATATGCCCCGACATCAACTGATTTAATCAATACATTCTGGTTTAATTGCAAATGTTTTAGGGTTAAATGTTTTTGTATTAAAAATATCAACTGGTTCCTTTAATTCTTATCAAAGCAAGCATGTGTTCACATAGATGCACCACCTACCAGTTGAAGAAGGACAGGAGCTGGTGCTTGTTGTAGCTCTGCAAGCTGTAGGCTCCCATAGGACAGAGGATGGCCCTGATGCCACCGATGCCCAGTGCAGCAGCCAGGAGACCTGTGTAGAACAGGATCTGCTGCTCCAGAGGCTGCAGCTTGTGGGTCATGTGATGAGTATCGATGTAGAAATCTTCAAATGGAAATGCAACCACAGGCAGCATGGCTGTGCCTAAGACATACAGCCATCAAACAAAATGTTCTGCTTCATTTTCTACATTCAGATAAACATCTTTTTTTTTTCTAAATAAAAAAAAAACACTATCTGCTGGATCATATTGTGTCTTACCAAAAAAATGAAGAAGAGCACACAAGTAAAGCACTTTAGTCCGTCCTAAGCAGGTCTCTGCAAACCAGCCAACCAGAACTGGCGTCAGGGTGCTGGTTCCTATGAAGCACAGGTTGATTGTCGCAGCCAGAAAGTTTCCGTAGCCCAGTTTCACGGTGCAAAAGAGAATCATGTTACACACAATCCCAAAGAACGTAAACCTTTCACACAGCTCTACAAGCAGAACACAGATGACAGCTTGAAGCTTCTTGCGAGACTTCTTCTGTGGTCCCTGATTTAGAGGAGAAGTCCGGGAGACACGACGTACTCGATTTCTGCCTTCTAGCAGTGTCTGATGCTCTCCAGCCACCATATCAACTGCTCTGAGGAGCAGCTGCTGGACTGCTTCCTCGTCTGCGTTCGATGATCCAGACTGTTACTGAACTAGCATCAGAGGCCAGAGCTGGAATCCCACAGGCTGGTGTGACCCTGGAGCAGAACTACAAACACGCGGGATCAGATCTTTTCTGGTGTCTGTCTGCTGAGTCATTATGTTTCTCAGCTGTGCTGGTGCTTCACATGAAATTGAGATAATATGCATATTTATGTCAAGGAGAAATGATGAATAGGAGTATTTAGGATAACATACTCAAAAAACTTGCAGCCCTTTTATCTCCTGTGTTTGAAACTAAATTAAGGCATCATTGAAACTAAACAACAAACAATTGTTTCAATGACAAATTAACTTTGCTGCATGTTGTTACAAACTCGCTCAAAATGTGACACGTTCCTGTGAAAGCAGCCCGTTACAGGACAAGATCATTGTGGGTCAACTGCTGATAATTAGACTGATAATGTGAGGTGAGTGAGAATGAGAGCAGGTTATATGCAACAGTCTGTGAGCTGTGAGACAAAAAAACAACCTCTTATAGCAGTAAACAGATTTAAAGATCATCTGAGCAGGTGTACATATTTGCTATTCAAAACTCCAAAAATATCTAAACTCTTATAAGGAAATGAAAATAAATAATACCCACTGAATATTATATAAACAGTTATTTAAATAGAATATATAGTTATAATATATAGTTATGAATCTATGAAAAAGTAAAGTATTTTAGAATAAATACCTTTTAAAACAAAAGCAAAACACATTAAATGTGCAAATGACATAATAATATAATATAATATAATATAATATAATATAATATAATATAATATATAAAACGTAAACATTACGTCAGGCGTCACTATAGTTACCCAACGTGTAGAGCGTGGGGTCGTGGTGCATTGTGGGGAAAAAGTTAGCCTTTCTAACATTAGTTCCAGAAACCTCTACTTTTGTGAGAATAAACGTCACTAAGCCTACTTTTTCTGCCATTTACGCTAAGGTAACAACTAAATAATCCAATTAACATTCGTGTTGCTCCTTTTAACGATAGACGATGCACACAGCTGAGAATGTTGACACTCAACGTTCACTTATAGTTAGCTAGCTAGTTAGCTCAAATTTGCTAACTTGTGAACCAGTCTAATTTTAACATCGTAAATGTTTAAAATGGAACACTTGTGTAATGCAGCTCATTTTAGTTTAATTTGTCGATAGTTAACACGACTAAAAGTTTTTTTTATATTCGTTTGCTCCTCAGAATTTGACTAGTAATGTCTGGAGGGGGCATTATGCCCAAGTGCCCTGCCTCTGCGTGCAAAGGATTTAGCTCGACTCCTGTGAAGACACGCCAGTGTGCAGACTTCCAAGTCTCCGAGGGTTTGGACGACGGTGTTCTATCCGACGATGAAGACACGTTTTCGTTGCTTTCTCCGATCTATCATGACAGTTTTGACAGTGATGAAGAGGAGCTGGGATCGACTCAGGCTTCACCCAGGCATGACAAATACTCCAGGCAGTGCACGTCACCAGCCAGGTAGAGCTGCTCGATTGCAAGCATGCTTTTGGATTAACTCAATAACAATTCATTTACATATCTATAACTTTATAGATCTGAGCTTCCTAAAACTCCCTCTGAGCGAATGTCCAGTCCAGCTGTGCACCCAGCTGTCTCACCTTCTCACAGTGCTTGGGAAGTGTGGTTGTTGAACAAAACTAAGGAGGATCGCCTTAAATTGGAAAAGAAAGTAGAAGAGGCAAGCTGTGTTTACTTGTAGTCATCTAGCTATCATTATTTCAGAGTTACTTACTTGAGCCTGTTGTGTCCCGTAACTCAGGAGAGCTTACTAAAAGAAAAACAAGAAATGCAGCAAAGGGAGCGGGAACTAAAAAAGACTATCGCTGAAGAGAAGATTCTGGGATGGCTAAAAGTCAAAAGAGAACAGGTAAAGAAAGATTTCTTTAATTTTTTTGTTTTGTTTTAAACATTTGGGATCACTAAACTAATTGTTATTCTCCTTTTGACTTCTTATAATCCTAGGAGAGGCAAGAGCAGCTTCAAAAACAGAAGAAAGAGAAGGAGGAGATGCAAAGACAGCAAGAAAAACAAAGGGATATTAATCAGAAAGCTCAACAAAAATATAAAGACTGGCTTCAGAAGAAGAACCAAGAACGGGCTGAAAAAGAAAAGAAAGAGAAGGTAATGTGGTCATTTTACCTTCATTTTTCTTATTTAAAAGGTTCGGACAGAGATGGTTTAACAGTTTACATCTGACAGGAGGAAGCTTCGATGAAGGAGAAGCTGGAGAGGGAGCGCCGAAGGAGCGCAGAGGAGAAGTTTAAGGAGTGGCTGACACAGGCCAAAGAGAAAAGCAGAGCGAGTCCCGCATTGCCCAGCTACCCTACAAGTAAGCTCATTTTAATAACCAGCAAATAATTAACTAAGAAATGTCAATAGATCAAAACATCTGTTCAATGCATTACTCACAAATTGTTGGAATTACATAGAAATATTCTCAACTCTTGCTAAAACGTGTCATCTCTAACTATCATAATGGATTGTTTACCTTTAGGTCCCTATGACAAATCCTACCCTGCACCTAGTTTCTACAACCCGATCCCCTGGAAGCCGATTCATGTCCCTCCTCCAGAGACGTCCCCAAACAAGACAAGTGGAAAGAAACCTCCAAAGCAGAAAAGAACTCAGCAGAGTTCCTGCTCTACTATTAGACTCAGAAACACTCATTTGCTGCAGAAAAGATGACACCAACAGTCTTGACGAGCACAGGAGTGATGCTCAGATATGACTCATCGACACCAGCTCTGCTCCTGGACCAAATCTCTGCTGATTCATGGAAGGATTGTTTTTTTTTTTTAAGTGCCTGTCAGGAAGAGGGCTTGCTGCTGTGTTTACACTTTAGGTTTAGATTTATAAACTGCATTAGATTGTGTAAGATTAATGTTTAAATGAGCTTACAGAGATCTTTATTATATTAAAATGCTAGTAAAAATCGCAACTAAACATTTCTAATCCATGCTATTTTGTAAATGTCTTCAGTTTCCTGTTTTGAGATGGAATAAAAAAATAACGAAGGGGTTATTTTTCCTAAGTTTGTTTGCTATTTTTTCCTTAACTTTGAGCTGTCAGCCCGCCTTTAATGAGACACCAACCACACAAAAGAAAGAAGGTATCTGGTGGTCATAGCCAAAGATAGACCCAGCTCACTCAAGTGCCCCTCACACACTCACACATTGTTCCGTGTCCAGCTGTGCCTTGTTCTTCTGTGGGCTGAGATGACGACAGAAACGAGCGTGGGGGTGGAAGGAGAGCAACTGATTCAGAGCTCATTCTGGGTTCACAATCTCGCTGTGATGCCAGTGTGTGAAGGCTGAGGTAAAAAGATTTTACTTACACTTTGTTTTTATTTTTCAAATACTGCTGTTATGTTTCCCCTGCCGTGTTTTGCTCTGACTTTTCCCTGCATGTGGAACGCGTTGGCTGACAGCAGGCGGGGTCTGCAATCCTGGACTTTTTTTGTTTAAAGAAAAGGAATAAGTCCTTGAGATGTTCACAATTTGAAGATGGTTTATATTGCTAGGATTTACTTTGCAGAGGTTACGTATTTATTTATTTATTGCTCAGGGGTGTTAACTCTGTGAGCTTTTTAAGCTAAATATGTCACTCATATGGTAAAGCTTCGGTTCAGAATCAGCCTACAGCTCTTTGTGTTCTGATTCTAAAGCGTTTAACTGTTTATTTGCCAGGCGAAACACAATTTATGCAACAGATTGTTCTTGGCAGCGACTCAAGTTTCAGGTCACTGAATTTTATACCTGGCTCTTCCAGGTACTGCATCCCATTATAAACCCTAAACAAAGGTGAAATCTCCCAAGATGCAGTGGTGCAAGTGGGCTGGCAGTTGGAGGTCACACTTGGCAAGACAGGTAGGAGGCATGTCTTAAAACGCCCGAGAACGAAAGAAGAGGAGGAAAGGTGGCGTGGCGAAGAGTGACGGTCTAAAGGGCAGAAGTGCAGACTTGAGTCTGGATCTAAAGAACGTGTCTGATAGTGTAGCGCAGAGAAAGTCACCATGAAGGCACTGGTTTTGTTTTCTAATCGCTACTCTATTCAGGAAGAAACTATTTAAATTTTTGCACATTAATTACATTGATTTGACCTTTAGTTGTTTTAATGATTTCATTTTAATCCCTTAAGTGGGGTTAAAATGACAAAACGGTTCGATTTCCAAAATAAGTTTTCTATTCCTCCAACAGAACCAGCAACTTTTTAGTTTCTCATAAGGATGCATCTGCAGTTTGTGTAAATAGTCTGATGTATTGACACAACTTGGAGGAAACCAGTTTTGTAGCAGGCAGAGTTCTTTTATACCACTTTTCCAACCTTGCTGCTTTTGTCACCATGCAGTCTGCAGAGCCAGAGGCTGAGGAGTCTTTTGACTTTCTTTTTAAAATCATCCTGGTTGGGGATTCAGATGTTGGGAAGACCTGCATGGTGCAGCGCTTCAAGTCTGGCGTCTTCATAGAGAAACAACAGAACACGATAGGGGTCGACTTCACGGTTCGTACCCTGGATATTGACGGCAAGAAGGTGAAGGTAGGTTTCAAGAGTTTTTTTTTTACTGTGCTGCAAAACATGATTTTCCATTCCGCCATTTCTGCCCTTGTGATTGTACTTCTGTTAGGACTGGAAACCTTCAGCGTTCATGTCTGTGTCACCTATACACACAGCATCTTCTTCCATGTTTTGTAACCAGCTGACTCCTGTTTGTGCTGCTTGTTCTCAGATGCAGGTGTGGGACACTGCTGGACAGGAGCGTTTCCGCACCATAACACAGAGCTACTACCGCAGTGCCCACGGAGCGATGGTGGCCTACGACATCAGCCGCCGCAGCACATTTGAATCTGTTCCTCACTGGATCCGGGAGGTGGAGCAGTACGGGGCCGCCAACGTGGTTGTGATACTTATCGGTACGTCTTTGAAACAGACCGGTGTGATCTCTGAAGACTCGTTTTTTAAGTTGATTTCTTTATTTGATCACATAGATGTTCTGAATATTCTATTGTAGCTGTTTACAACAAGCGGAAAACTCTTTAATCAGTTACTTTAAAGTAGAAGCCGACCTACATGGTTTTTTTTAAGGCCGATGCCGATTTTTAAAGATTTTTGTTTCCGATGGCCGATATCTAAAGCCGATTATTAAGGCCGATATATATACGTTTTAGCAGCACATTGATTGTGAAAGACAGCTGAACACCCACTATGTGAAATATAAATTAAATAAGTCAATAAATCTCTTACTATTCATTGAACTTCAAACATAAAACAAACTCAAAACATATTAAAAAAAACTGTGTTGGGGTCCTTTCTTTAGCCTAGTAGTGGCGGCAGTTGGCCTCACAGGTGCCTGATTTTTATTTTTTTATCGGCTTATAAAAATAATTTCAAAAATTGAATATTTCAGCTTGATGTATCGGTCGGTCTCTACTTTAAAGACATCTACTTATGGGGTGCTGTTTGTAAAATTAAATAATATACATTGAAAAACTTTTTTTTGATTATTTAGCTTGTTACAAGAAAAAAAAAACAGGAGTTCATGGTTCAGTCCAATGTTCAACCATGTCACTGATACATTTATAAATGTCACGATTCCAAACTTAATATTTAGTTGGCAAGCAAAATGTTTAATTTTAAGCTTCATATATATTTTGTAACCAAAGTAATTAATTTGGAACTCACTATTGAAATGTATGCATAATATGCATTTTGTACACTAAATATTTAGTTCCAGTCTATTTTATTTGCAAATTAAATATTTATTTTACAAAATAAATATTCAGATTAGACCTAAGTATTTATTTTATAAAATAAGTATTTAACTCCAAACTATTTTGTTATTCAAAATTCAAATTCAAATTCAAAAATACTTTATTAATCCCAGAGGGAAATTGATTATATATATAGATATATATATATATATATATATAGATATATATAATAAAATGAACAATTTTTAAACTTGTGACAGGCTAAATAACCCCAAAAATTGCGTAAAAAATTTGTGAAGCTTTACAAAAAGCCCTCCAGATCTATCCTCCTTCCTAATATTGCAGGTAATAAATCGGACCTCCACCCTCAGAGGCAAGTGTTATTTGAGGACGCGTGCACTCTGGCTGAGAAGAACAGCCTTCTGGCTGCTCTAGAAACCTCAGCCAAGGAAGCCCAGAACATAGAGGCTGCCTTCATCCTGATGGCTCGAGAACTGTTAGCCCGCAACGGCATGACCATCGTAGACCAGACCTCTCAGTGCCCTCCGCAGTTCATGTTGAGTGACAACTGTCAGCCTATTTATGGTGCAGCATCTTCAGATAAGAGGTGTGACTGCTGAGCAGACCCAAGGAGGTTACGTATGTGTTATTGGACTTTTGCTTTATAGGCTTATTTAAGAGAAAAGGACGTTTATTTGAGGGCGATGTGTGTATTTCATAGCAAAACTAAGGCATTGATTTATTTTTTAGTTAGCAGGGGCCTGTAACAGGTTTATTTTATGATGTTCCTCTGACCACGATAACAAGCCACACCTTTTGCTCAAGGACTCTGTACTGACACAATACTGCATAATCATTTTAATTACAAAGCATTGTTTTAACGTTGCCATAGTTACAATGTTGGTTACACATAAACCTTAAGAGGTGCTGCAATTGTTACTGAAGTCTAACAAACATTCACACATAGAAAAACAGCACCCTTTTTCTGTCTAATAGACAAAATAAAAAAACGATTCTATAAATTTTACTAAAACAAAAACGGACGTTTAATTGCACTTTTTAGGGGCTAAATCAGACGTTAGCTTCTTTATCTCATGAACATTAGTTACATGTTTAACAGCACTTAAATGAACACGTTTTTGTGTTAGTTTGGAGGAGCTCGTGATGTACGCCACTTTGTATTAAATAAAAAATATTTTAAAAAGTGCTTCTTTTGTGCCCTTTTAGTAGCCTAGAAATCTAGACGGTGAGCAGGAGAAGCAAAATGATTTAGCTCGGCATATATAGGATTATGGCTTTCCAGGCTACCTTTTAGGTATCTTTAATTTTATTTGATTATCGTCCAGCAGCACGGGTGCAATAGTATTTGAAATGTGCAATAATTTTATTTTCAATAAGTTGAAATAAGGTGAACTTATACTATTGTTACATGTGAGTTGTAAGACCCCAGAAAGCTGATATTAGTGCAAAGGTAAACTCCTTCATAAACTACAACTGGTCCAGAATTCAGCAGCCCGTATTATCACCAGAACCCCTTCCTTTCACATCACCCCAGTTCTCCAGCAGCTTCACTGGCTCCCAGTTAAATTCAGTTCCATCTTCAAAATTCTCCTCCATACCTTCAAAGCCACCCATAACCTCTCCTCCATATAACTCAGACCTTATAAGTATTAACACCCCCTCCCGTTCTCTCAGATCTTCTTCCTCCATCCATCTTGCTGTTCCTTCTGCCCGTCTCACTACCATGGGGAGCAGAGCTTTCAGCCGCTCTGCTCCCCGTCTCTGGAACTCACTCCCCTAATCAATCAATCAATCAGCCTTTATTTATAAAGCACCTTACAGGCATGAGCATGCCACCAAGGTGCTTTACAAAATAAAAGAATAAAACAATAAAACATATAGCGCCACAGACATAATTAAAACCACAAATAAGAATTACAAAATATAAAACATTAACAATTGCTAACCCACAGAATTAAAAGCCAGATCGTAAAAGTAGGTTTTCAGCCTCATTTTAAAAACTGCTACTGATGGAGAGCCCCTAATGGTTAGGGGCAGTGTGTTCCACAGTTTCGGATCCCCTGTCCCCTCTTAACTTCAACCCGGCCTTAGGAGCCACAAGCAGCAGCTGGTTCTCAGAGCGGAGTGACCGGGCCGGAACATATGGCTGCAGCAACTCTGTCAAATAGGTCGGAGCCACACCGATCAGCGCCTTAAACACCATTAAAAGAAGTTTAAAACGAATTCTAAAATCAACAGGCAACCAGTGGAGAGCAGCCAAAATGGGTGTCACGTGTTCATGCTTCCTTTTGTTGTACAAGAATCTTGCTGCAGCATTCTGGACAAGCTGCAGCCGGTTTACGGTACCCTTTCTTACACCAAATAAAACGGAATTACAATAGTCGAGTCGTGAGGTAAAAAAAGCATGAACAACAGTCTCAAGGTCACGTCTGGATAAAACGGCTTTACTTTAGCCAAACGTCTTAAATGATAAAATGAAGAGGATACTGCAGTACCCACATGAGCATCCATGCAGAATGCACCATCCATCTTCACGCCAAGGTTGACTGCTGAACTGCTAAGACATCAGGAACATCGACAGTTTCACCTTTTTCAAAACCAGACTCAAAACACACGTTTAAATCTGCCTGTGACCTCTGATTTTATTGAACTGTTTCTCTCTTTGTTTTTTCTTCTTTGCGTTCTATTGTTGTTTTAATGTTTTTCTGAATGTATTTTCTGTCAAGTGACCTTGGGTGTTCTGAAAGGCGCTTTTAAATAAAATGTATTATTATTATTATAAAAGGTTCTGGTTTCTCTGTAAAACCTTTATGGTAGAAAACTTAAGAAAAACCATTCCGGAACACTTCCATGCATGACTGACGTGAATTATAACAAATACATGCACATTCCTGTAATTTCTATTACAGCCTGTCCTGAGACGATTATAAAAACTCTCATTAAGCCTCCTACTACTTGTTGTGATTAAAGAAAAGCGTAATCTCTCTGGGATTTAATCCGGCTGGGATTCATAAAGTATCTTTGAATTTGAATTACGAGGCAGAACATGAGATGTTGCTGTTGCTCGTGCTACTGTAGAAGCCAGCCTTCCCGCTGGAACACCAGCTCCACCGCCTCCTTCACATCCTCCACCACATAGGACGGCTGCAGGAGAGTGGGATCAAAGTGGAAGTCCCTGTGGCCATGGAAGATGCGATGCTCGGTGACGGTTTGTGCCGGGTCTGACGGCAGCTCCGGCTGGTCTCTGCTGTACACTCCTGTGCACACCAGGATGGAGCTGCACCCCTCGGGCGGCTCCTCTGACCCAAACACACCTGCAGCTCCGCCTGATTTCACTTGAGGGACATCAACAGCCTCTGCTGAGTGATCCACAGTGCCTCCAAAGCTTTTACCCTGCATTTTGATTCTGGAACAACGAGAGGTCTGAAGGTAGCGGTCGTAGAGGTTGGCTCCGTAAACATCAGCCATGGGGTTGTCACTACAGAACATGAGCAGCAATGCGTTAAGTAAAAAAATAAATAAATAAATAAAAGCATTTTTATTAAAGAGCATCTCAAATGCAGACAGTCACTCACCCTATCGCATACAGCCTCTTCACAGGCGTACTCCAACCAAGGTTCTCCGCCTGCTGTCGAATCAGCAGCTCAGCGTAGTTATAAGTCACCATGCTTGGTTTGCCGATCAGAGCCTCGTACTTCAGGTCGTAACCGGTCACCTTCTTGTACAAATTCTCCAAGCATACCAGGAACATACCATGGCCAAACCTGCACAACATGTATTATTAGAACACAGCAGTAAACATAAAAAATGTGCATTTACAATCACACATTCACCTTGGATTCTTCGCCTCTGCCATCCACAGCAGGTCCATGTTGCAGGCTAGGACCGGGATGTGAGGATACTGGGTTGTATTCCAGGTTTTCCCCGGATTTCCGTTAGTCAGGAGGACGTCCGTAATCAGTTGGAGGTTGGTCTCCCATCTGATTGGCTCTCCAAATAAGACGACAGCTGCAGAAATTCAAAGATACTGCAGAGTTCTAGTGAAATTGTCAGTATTTATTTTTTAACGCACGCTGGAGAAAACATACCATCTATTGGCCGTAAGCCTTTGGTGGGGGGGATCTGTGAGAAAGTTCTCAATAATTATGATGACTAAAGGATGGTGTGAACAGAAACAGGCATCAGGATTAGTTTTACTTACACCGTCTTTGGGTCTTCTGTTGTGATCCACAACGTCTAAGGTGGGGTATGCCTCTCTGAGCATGTCTATAGTGACCACATCCTCAAAGCCCAGGCTGACATTTTATGAGTTAAAGTCATTCACAACTCATTTCCAAATACTAATATTCTTTCTACATTCTCATTAATCATAATTTCATCATGTCAGATAAAAAATAAATAAATAAAGACAACTCCTTCAGTCTGTTATAAAAAGAAAGGAATGAGTGAAAACTAGGCAAAAAGAGCAGCTACGGGTACAAAGATTAAACTGATAAAAGTCTGAACAGAAACACACAAACCAAATAAAACATGTAGAGTCTGGTCTAGATCAAATACGTGTGGGTCTGTTAACACAGGATACTTATGAGCCACCTCCTCCACTGGTCCCTGTCCCGAGACCAGCACACACATCTTATGAAACTTTGTAAACATTCGCAGAGGACTGTGGGACAGCATCACCTGGTCTGGAGACACCTGAGAGGAGAAGGTGGCATCAGAGGGGAAAACAAACAAATGATGGCTACATGGGTGTTTAGTTACCTCCACCTCCAGCAGATCAGACAAATGCTCAGCCTTTGTCTGCCTCATGCAGTTCCCTGCATTCGTGACAAAAACCACCGGGACCTTGTACTTCCCATTCCGGTCCACCAGATTCCTGAAGCACTGCTTGGCTGCAGGGATGGGGGTCCTGCCCCGGACCAGCACCCCATCAATGTCAAAGAGGAGCCCAAAAGAGCCGGGGCCCTGAGGAGGGCGCTGGGTCAGAGAGATGGGTTGTTCATTAACTTATAGACCGACTGATCTCATGTCAGAGACTTCTTAGTCAGACAGGATCATACACAGATATCAGTGCTGATGATGGTAAAACAAGGGCTATAAAAGCATAAAACCGTGTGTTTAGTATTAGCTTATTTCCGGTCACATTTAAAGTAATAAAGCTGTCACTTACGTGGCTATAGCTTCTTGAGAATGAAGACGATGTATCTGCTTGTTTAGCTGCTCCCTCAAGGCTCGATTTCAGCAGCTGCCAGCAACTTTTAAAATATTTCAGCCTCTGCATGTTTCCAGGCACTTGTGTGTGTGTGTGTGTGTGTGTGTGATGGGAAAGGGAAAAGCCTCGGCGGGTAAACTAAAGATACCGAGTTAGCTTAGAGCTAACTGTAACCGCGCCAGTTCACAAACGTGATCGCTGAGGAAAGGCCTCATAATACCTCCAAATAAAGGATCGATACTCAACTCTGATGTTCTTCTACTCTCCCCGTCTCCATTCACGACAAACGTTAGCACTTACTGAGGGCTAGTGACAGCCCGTGCGCATGCGCAGAGAAGCAACCCGAACTCCGTTACGTCACATTTTACGCACCGGGCCCATGTGCGCGCTTGTACCGTTTATGATGAAGCGAAACTAGTTTTTGACTTTGCTATGAAGTTTAGAGTAAATTTATAAAACAAAATTGAGTTCAGAATAAAATTCAAACTCGTTTTAAGAGTCATAAAAAAGTCAAACAGTGGTTGTTTAAATGAACAAGTTTTTAAAAAGTGGGTTTGTTCGGTAAAACACCGTAGACATTAATAAAGAGAAAAAATAACCCATAAACTCAATGCTCTCGGTAAGCTTTGGAAATCCTCCCATATACCGCCATCCATCGGTCAACAGTTGTAAGTGCATCCCAGATTTCTCAAAACCACCTTTATGAATTCTTGACCCATCCTCCAAGTCAGAACTATTCATTCCTGCATCTGTAGGGTTGCTAGAGTCTGATCCATGCAGAAGATACATACAGAAAACGTCTACAAAAGGAAACGTTTACAATTATTTTTAATTTTGGCATAAATAAATCATTACCCATCTATTACAGTGAATGGGCTGCATCACATAGGCACATCTCATCAGCCAACTAAAAAGTCTCAGCAATGGCTCGATTTTATGAGATGGCAGAGAAAATGCAGATCCGAAATCATTTTAGTGTAGCGGAGATTGTCCTGATGTTTCCCACATGCCACCTTGGTCAAAGATGACAAAAAAACTAATAACTGTAATAAGACATTTTCACAATAATTAAAAAATTACTGCAAAATGAAAATTTTATTGAGTCAAAGCAGAAATTATAGACATTCATTTCAAGAAATTATAGGGATTACCATCAAAGTCATGGATTCAGAAAAACATCAGGAACAGAATCTGAATGTTTTCAGCTGAATCGAAGCTCATTTTCAAGTCCAAAGATTTTGGCCTTCAGGGCCATCAGCTCACTCTGAACCCTTTTGGTTCTGGAACTGGTTTGTCGTACTTCATGCAGAATGGCCAGGTCCTGATTGGGTCCAACATTCAGCGTGACCTGAAGAATAAAATGTTGTGTGCTTAAATCTTGTCATCTTGATGGAAAAGGAAAAAAATAAAATAAAAATCAAGAGTCTGTTTACCTTTAAAAGCTGTTTCTCCACATCTTTGAGCTTTTGTCTGAGGATTTTCAGGTCTGCCTTGAAGCCCTCCACCTCCATAGCTCTTCTCTTCTCCAAAGCCTCATAACGCTGAGTCATCAGCTGGAGACGCTTGGCCATTTTGTCTGAGCGGTCCTGTACATATAGATAATAACCATAAACAACTCACCAGTGAGACGATGGAAATAAGCACTGAACAGGAAAAAAAGACTAAATATGGCAAACCTTGAATATTTCCCGTCCTGCGTCTCCTTCCTCCCTGATCTGGGACAGTTCTGTCTCCATAGCAATGCACTGCTCTTTGTACATCTCCACCAGATGGTGGGCCTGCTTCAGATCCTCCTGCAGTGCCTAATATTGGACAAAACATTATAGATAATGTAATCACAATAACTATAACCCATCATTTTTACCTTTAACTCATCTTTTGGAGGCTGTCCTAACTTCGGCTGAGGCCGAGGCAGAAGAGCTGCTCTGCTGCTGCTGGGCTGCCGTGCTCTTCCCCGCTCAGCACCACTGGACCCGGCTTTTCTCAGGCGACTGTGGCAAGAATCTAATTCCCTCAGCAGCCGATCCTTTTCAACCATCCAGCTCTCCTCACGAGCTCGGGTGTCAAACTTCAGCTGTAAGAAATCTCTGGTGCTTTCATGCAGCAAGTTCTGAGTTCGCTGGAGTCTGAGGAATCAAAAGAGAAGGACTAAAGTCCCCTTTAAGAGAAGGTGCTCAGCTTCATAAATGATGTTTTAAAAGACCCACTTGTCATTCAAAGCAGCGATGCGTTCTTGGTCTCTCTGCCGCTGCGCCTGAGCCTCCTCGGTTTTAATCTTTCGGTCTTCAAGCAGAGCTTCAACCTGTTCTTTGGCTAAACGAGTCTGTTCCTCCATCTGAGCTTGAAGCGCCTCCACCTTAAAACGTGCCACAATATTAAAAATACACCAACAATACAGTTTTAATTCAAATTAACAAGACGAAAAGTAAGTACAAGAGAGAGATGATGATGTCCTACCTGTAGCAACAACGTCTGGTTTTCATTCTTGTACTGAGCCAAGCTTCCTTTACTGAAACCATCAGTTGATTTTGTCCGTCTACTGGTTTCTGTTTGAATAATAATTAAAAGTAAACAAGTTATTAAATTGTAAAAAGGTCTTTTAAAACAATTAACATTAGTTGTTTTCAAACCTTTTGCTGTTGCAGACGGCCTTAACCTCGTTGGCCTAAGATTAAAATTTTCCTCCAATTGGGTTTCAAGGCGCTTCTGAGTTATAGTGACCTGGACTCAAATAAATCATTGAACACCAGACATATTCACTATTTCATTGACATATTTACCATTATATTACTAGAACAGGGTATCTGCAGGTTTAAGGGAGCCAAATTTAAGACTTTTTAAGACCTTTTTAAGGCCACTTTGACCAAATTTAAGCTATTTTTTAAATTAAATTTAAACTATAATTTCCAGCTATTGCCTGGAACCGGTGCTAACCACGTTGCGAACGTGGGATTAGCCATCCAGTTACCATAAAAGTTGCACGTCCCCATGGCGCAATCTCCCACTAGCTTAAACAGCTAATGTGCTCATCTAAAAAAGCCCCCTTTCACAACCAACTGAATGTGTACGGTTCCGCTTACGCCAACATCGTACACAAAAAATGCTGAACACTAACTAGAAATTCTTGAAAATTGAAATAAAATAATCTTGTTTATTGGGTCTTTGGTAATTTAAGACCTCTGGAAACTGTATTTAAGGATTATTAGTAATTTTTAAGGATTTTTAAGGCCTTAAATTTGGAAAAGCAAATTTAAGACTTTTTAAGGACCCGCGGATACCCTGTACTAGAACTATTTAGTCATGAACTACAAGTCACAAAAAACATTAAGTGACTATGAGATGATGGAGTAAAGATGCACCTTGTGAGGAGGCTCCTGATGGAAATACGTGACCTCTCCAGCATCAGGACCAATGAGTGTAAGAAGGTGTTGGACTTTCTTTCTGTCCTCCAACTCCCTGCAACAATCATCAGATGGTAAAATATATGGATGTAAGAAAATATTGATATGGAAATATATTGAGAAGTATTTTCCTGCGATATTATATTAATATTCAAAAGTCGTGTATAAAATTTTTGGAGGAATTTACATGCAAGCATTTGGCAAACATTTTCTTTTCTTTTGGTGCAATTCAAACACCGACCGCTAGATGGCAGCAGTGTGCACTGGGTTTTGTTTTCACCATTGAAATGTAAATCCCTCTGTTATGGTTCAGATACTCATGTTAAACATGTTACGTATCTGTTTGGACCGTTTACTGAATATTCCTACAAAAATTTAATAAGTATAAAAAAAAGGCTAATATCCTCTGGCTGAATGTTTGGCAATATATCGTATCGTCTCCCCTGTATCATCCCTAGTTAAACAGTTATAAGTAAGGATGTCCCGGTCAGGTTTTTTTGTCCTCGAGTCTGAGTCATTTGATTATGAGAATCTGCCGATACTGAGTCCCGATCCGATACTTTCGATACATTAAAAAAAAAAAGAAACAGGAAAAAACAGTTCCACAATGTACCTTATTTTTTATTTAATTACCTTTTTATTTTAATTTTTAACAACAGATCATGTCTGTGAGGTAGCTTGAACAATCAATTAATAAATAACATAAATTCTTCACTTTTGGACTTTATTGCAAATATAAAAAGTCTAATATAAAAACAGATAGCACTTCAACTTAAAACACCTGGCAGGGGTCTGTTTTGCCTCGGCCCCCAAAATGCTTAGGTACGTCCCTGGCCATGGGACGGAGTTTTGAAGATGATCTGAATTGTAGCAACTATATAAAAACTACATGCTGATAAATGATTGCTTTATACAGGTACAAACGTGTAGTGGGATCAATCTACCTACATTTTATTTTTGAAGAACGTTGTTTTGTTTTCTCGGTTTTTATTTTCCTGTCTGTCTCTGATCTTCCTGCATCTCCCAGTCCTCCAGAAAAACTCTTGCCTGCTTCCTTATTTTTCACCTCACAAGTGACTTTTTAACTAGCAGATCAAATTGATCTATTGACCGCAAAAAAGCGGAGTGTGCGCCGCGCTGCCCGGCTGCGCCAGTGGCGAGCGCTGCAGCGGGGGCAGCGCGAGCGCGTCCACACGTCATGCTCAAATACAGACAGAACTTACCAGAGAGAAAATGAACGGACAGGAACGAATGTGTGTTAATTATATGTTTTTGGTGACACCACTTAGAAACTTAGAAATTGTTACTGTGGCCGCATGCAGAACGCAGCTGGGGTTCATGAATAATCAGCGGTCTGCCTGCTGCTCTGCATCTCTGCCCAAAAGAATCCCCGCTACTCTGAGTCCATATAAATAATATAATAAAGGTAGAAACTGGATCTCTTTTGTGCTCTTTCTGGGTGTGGAAGTTAAGGGCATCAGGGGAGCCTGACAACCTTTAAGGAGAACCAAGTTGCTCTCCTGTAATTTGAACCCAGTATCCGAGTCCGGATCGGGAAGTAAAGCCCGAGTCCCGATCAGTCTGAAACCACGTGATCGTGGCCAATTTCCGACCATGTGATCGGATCGGGACATCCCTAATTATAAGCATGGGTGCCTTATGAGCAGAAAAGAAAAAGAGAAGCAACAAGTATTTTTGACACAAGACTTTTCTAAAGGTAGTCGAGTTTTGATCAAATGATCCATAAAATTTCCCTTCATTAGATTCCTATAGAGATTTTCCATTATAGCCACTTTGAATTTCACTATGAAACTAACACTAAAATGTCCTCTAATCGTATTTTAACCTGAACAACACACCCACCTGATCTTCAGTCTATCATTTTCAGCGTAAAGTCTTAGAGACTGCTCTCTCTCTTGGAAAAGGTAGACCTGCATGTCGCTTAGAGCATTTTGAAGCTCTGTGATCTCTCCTTCACGCTGTCGTATTTCCCGCTGTAGTTTGTTCTGAACGGGAATGGACACGAAACGTTAATTTAACCGATTTAACTTCCTCTGACACACGCTACCTGGAATTCCCACCTGGTCCTCGGTGACACTTCTATACTTTTCCAGCGTCTGCAACAAATCCTCGTGTTCATCGTCATACTGGGTGATTTTCTGTCTGTAGAACTCCAGCAGCTCCCTGGAAGGAAGGAGGTACGCTAGACGCTCCTCGATGGGAGGAAGTGGGGAGTCTTGCTCTTGACTTGGGGAACAAATTTTCACTCTGTGGAAAAAGAACAAGATAAAAACTAATCTGGAAAACTCGTTTTGATGACGATCTTACTGATTCTCTAAACATTTGTTGGTGAAAAAAGGAACATTTTACACTGTAAAGATTTCATCTAAGCCTACAGAAAGGGTGAAACAATATAAAAACAACAAATTTTCTCTTTGCCAGTTGAATTTTCTTACCGGTGCGGGGTCGCATTTTTCTCAGGAGATCCCATTTCAGCAGCAACAATTACTAAAAGAGTGGAAAAGTGCCCTGGAATGTTAGCAGGACTTACAGCAGCTTTAAATATTATAATCTGCTCAAATTAATCCTGGAGTTAATTATGAACATAACTAAAAATCTGTGAAATAATAGATCAGCAATAAGCCTGCATGAAACAAAATCTAATGTCTGTTCAGTTGTAAAAACTCAGCATGGCATAGTTCTTCCCTCGTTGTGTAATATGATAAATGTCATAAAAACACATGTATATTATTTATACCTATTTATGGAAAGTTATTTCATTTTTTACAATTTAGATGCTATTTATAATTTTTGTGTTGTAATTTAAAATCCTATGTGATTACAATTTCTTAAAAACCTAAAGTATGAATGCTACATTTCTGCGTTTTATAGCTTTACAATCTAATAACATAATTAAAATATATCACTTGTAGGTAAATTAGAACATTTAAGCGTAATAAATCTTTAAGAATGATTTGTTTAGTAATTTAAAGTTTTAACAGTTAAAATACCTGGATCAATAATATGTAAACAACCTTGTTCCTGTTTCTCGGCGGCGATGCCAGCGGGAGATTTGTTTCTACAAACACGTTAGTAACATTTTACTCTCTGGAAGTGTCCGAATCCACGGGTACGACAACATACTGTGAGAAAAACTCAGCAGATTCGTCCTGGTTCAAGTAACATTTATTCATTTAAGCTAAATAAAGTTAGCACACATTTGCCCATTAACATGACTGTAGTACACTCATTTACAAGTATTTCATTTAAGTTGCATAAAACTGTAATTTAACATACAAACCACAGTGTTTCCAAACTGAGTAGCCAGTCGAGTCAAACAACGGTGTTGTGCTTTTTAAATTCCGGAAGTTTCTACTTCTTCACGAGGAATTGTCTCATGGAAGTTGTTGCTGCCCCCTAGCGATAGCCCGTAAAACGAATACATATATTTTCATAAATTCTGACGACAGTTGATTATCAATATTATTTGTTACATTTAGTTTAGAGAAACATGTGATTAAACTTGCGTCTATACTTAAATTCAGAGGGATCATTAAAACCAGAACTAGCGACTTACTGATAAAGTTAGAAGATAAACGTAGGTTAAATGCTTGTATTTTCAAAATAAGGGTCATCATTGACAAATCTAAATGTTTAAAACAATACTAATAAATCAATATGTAAGCATTTGTAAGAATTTAAATACAAAATATAACTTTAAATATTTTTATAAAATGCTTTTCAGATTGATAATAGGTGTATTGCACAGAAATGTGTACCGGAAGTTAAACAGTTCCAATTACCTTGATGCGCTGACCTGGTCAAGTTGCGTTAAACTTAACCACAGCCCTCTCGTATCGGAGCGTTTCCATTTCTGTCAGCCATGGAGCGAAAAGTTGCTCGGGAATTTAGGCATAAGGTAAGAAGACAAATCATTCTTTTGAGATGTAATATAGGTTCATTGAATTCGCGTTTATCCGTCAGGCATTATACGCTGTCTCAGGTCAGGCGTCTCACCTGATCGTACGGACGCATAAGCAGACAAGGCTCATGAAAAATGAACTGTAAAATGATCACAAATCTATTCAAGGAAACGAGTTTTAATATTACATGTTTATAGCGTCCTTCAAATAAAAAAATATTGGACATTTACAATTTAGTAGCAGGTCATTGCATAGAAGATAAAATAGTGAATGAGTATTTATAGAAGTGCAGTTGTAGGGTTGAACTAGTATTCATTGGGTCTTTAGAATTAAAATGTCTTTAGTTCTACTGTCAGGTTAAAATTCTATAGTTTGTTTTATTTCCCTTCTAAGAATAAAAATAAAATGCTACTCGTACTTCTTTCTCCAACAAACAATGTTCAGCCATGGCCATCATGTCTAATATAATAATGGATCCAGGCATTTAATTTCTAAGTAAATGTAAATATTTTAACAGATTTCTGGTTGTTGTTGACTCATTCAGACAAGACCTAAAAACAACCAAAGATTAAAAAAAAGGAAGGGAACTTGATATGTTTGAGGCATTTTCAGCCTCAGAGCATGAAAGGATCAGCCCACAGCCATCTGTGCTGCACTATCACGCAGGGACCCATGTTGTATTCACAAAGGGCAATGTAGCATTAGATAATGTGTCAGACATGAGCGACTGAGCAGAAGAGATGGCAGAATTTACTGGTTTAATTAGAGGCAGTGGGGAGGACTCTCCACAATCAGGCTTTTGCTTTTTACACCCACAGATTTTCTATTTAACCCATTTTAAATAAGAATTATCTCTCAAGTTGCTCAAAACATTCGTTCTTGTGTTCATCAACAATAAAAGTGTTAATTGATGATTGATTTGTTAAATATTGGTGTATCAAAAACACTGTTTTCTAAATGACTTGGTGAGTTAGCTCCAGCCTTCTGGTTTATGATTCCAAAGTCTAAAGTTCATCCCCGAGGGGAGTGAACCGTGTGTCTCACAGCACTAAACAGCAGCATTTATAAAGGTCGTAAAGCATTTTCTGCACACACCCATTTGTTGTTCATTATTTACTTTAATCCCTTCATAAAATAATACAGAGTCAATCCCTTTTTTACCATTTTCCTTTTGAAGGTTATGAGTTTGAGATGAGTTGTGTGCTCGTTGGTGTCACGTCTGTCTGGGATGTAAGGTGACACTGCTGACCTTCCTCCTGCCTCTCCTCATCTCTGTGGGCTTTATTCATTCCCTGAGGGTTGATGGTTAGAGAAGGGCACCCTCTTACTCCTCCATCCACAGATCCTTCCTAAAACCAAATTTTAACTCTTCCCCTGGAAATCAAAATAGTTTGTGACAGAAATAGTGAGAGTGAGATGTGCATCCGAGAATGGCCGAAGCGGTTCCTCAAAACCATCCTGCTCCATTTGAGCCATCATCAGGTCTGTATGGCTCCGATATACCCGCATACACACACACATGACAGGACAGGACCACAGGACGGGGTGGAGTGTGTGTCGGGGAGCTGACAGAAGCACCAGATGTTTCTCTCTTCTTTCAGGTGGAGCTGCTGATTGAAAATGAGGCGGAGAAGGATTATTTATATGATGTGCTCCGCATGTATCATCAGTAAGTATCTGTCTCCTCCGGTGGTTGTCGTGTGTGTTGTTCACATTTCAGTCATTCTTTTTAATTAAATGCTAATAAAATAGTCTGTCCCTAAACAAGAACCTCTTTTGAAACTGTTTTATGTTGATGTCTAAAAAAATTACTCATAATTTTCTGATGCTTTTTGTTGTGAGTCTTTGCTCGTTTCTTTTCTTTTTTAGCTTCTTGTTGTTACTATAAAGATTGTGCGATACAATTAATAAATATCCAGATTAATAGTCTCTTTTTCCTTGTTTTCCAAATGGGTTTGGAAATCTGTAGAGGTGGTGTGGTTTTTATGTCAGAGAGGCTAAAATTCTTCTAGGTTTCCATTCATCTCTGTACAGGAACAGAGGCCTTGTTAGCTGAACCTCTGATCCATTCCCACTAAGCTCCAACAGGCTTGGCCAGTTATCAACAAAAGCCCTTTTCATGTCCTCCAAATAGGGCTGAAATGACACACATGAATAATTGAACACATTGTTGCTGTTCTCTCTCTTCCTTGAAATAACAACAGAGAAAATGATTAATTACCTTTTCCATCATTAAAACAGTTTTATGTTTCTTCTTTTGTTTCAAATTAAAATGTAAAATCAAAAAGAGTATTTTTTTTATTAAGGCGGAGCCAGTCCAAGTCATATGCGAATTAAGCGACTGCTTTGGGCCCCCACACCACCAGGGGGCCCCCAGGAGCACCAAGATAACATGAGAAAAATGTTTTAATAACTTTAAATAATACAAACAAAATAATACTTACCATGAAAAAAAAATCTATATTATTTTATGTAGTGCTTACCCCCACCCCCCCACCCCCCCACCCCCCGTGGAGTGTAGCACATTTTACACATTTCAAATTTTAAGAACAAAAGGTAGTCATTCTAACTTTTTTTTACTGTAAAATCAGTGTTTGTCTGCTGAGGTTTCTTTCAAATAGTTAAATTAATATACCACACTTAAAATAACACCTTATATTTCAAAATGCAAATTAATCAGTGTTTTTGTTGCTGCTCCAGTAAAGTAAAAATATCCATAACAACCTTGTAAGCTAATTACAAAAGATGCTAATGATATTGGTCATGTTACACAACTGGTTTAGCCGAGGAATGGTGAATCATCTGGTGTTGACTTGTTGGTATGGGGGGTCCCCAATAGGAACCCTGCATAGGGCACCACAAAGGCTTGGGCCGGCCCTGATTTCAGGGGAGAAAGTTGAATTTTGTTGCATTTGTAAAAGTCTAAAGAAAATTGAAATGTTAGCTGTTTGTTTAGCGGCTGAAAACGTTGCTAAATGAAAAACGATTGGCTGGAGTCCTGTATAGCATGTTGAGTTGAACCTGGAGGCCAGTTTGAGGGGCGTGTTAACATGTCTGCATTTTCATTGCAGTTCAGTCATGTTCAGATACATTTGTAAAAATCATAAAGGGCCTAAAGATAGAAATATGCAAATGGTCTGTCCTAAACAATGTTCTAAATTAAATTTTAACAACACTAAAAGACAGAATCCACAACATTCTTAAATTAATGTAAACTGTCAGATTATGCTCTAATCTGACTTCCTCTTTCTTTTAAAAGTATAAGGAAAAAGGAATACAGAAGATGGATTTATAAAAGAACTGCCAATTTCCTGCTTGGAAATTGTATCCGTTTTTTTCTGTTTTTCTCTCATTTAAGGTTATTCTACTGTGGAAACCTCATGCACTTATTGTGAAGAAAGCCATTAGTCAGGTTCATGTCATCTTTGTGCAAGGAGCCACTCAAAATGCACTGAAGGGCCACTTGTGGCCCCAGAGCTGCAGATTGCAGACCTTTGCTCTGAGGTGTGGTTGAGAGGAGCCATATTCGTGTCTTCCGCTATATTTCATTTGGACTCTGTATTAAGGAATAAATGAGGAATAAGGAAGAGGTTGCTTTTTTGAAATTGCATTTTGTAGAACCTAGAGTCCCTAATCTGTAACATAAATCAAATAATCTGCTCCGTTTTGGTTGTAAGATTCCAGTTTTGAGTCATCAATAGCAGTTTTATTTTTAGGTCCTGTTGCTCCATCTATTCTTGGTATTATTACAAACCTTTATATTTAGACAAAATTTCTCTTAATTGTTAAATAAACTGTACTTCTTATTCAGCTGTTAAATGTTTTTTTCAGTTTTTTTGTCCCTTATCTCTGATGAATGTGGCGTTGCATAAATCTAAAATCTGTCCTCCCTCTCTCAGGTCGATGGATTTGCCCGTGTTGGTGGGAGATCTGAAGCTGGTGATCAATGAACCAAAGAGGCTTCCTCTCTTCGAGGCTATCCGACCTCTCATCCCACTCAAACACCAGGTGGAATATGACCAGCTGACCCCCAAGAGGTCACGGTGAGTCCAGAGTGGTATTTCACTCGTCTTCCCACTGGTGCCATTCCTTTGTGTTAAATTTGATTGTGCTCTTGTTGCTGATGGAACGCTGTTGGTGCAGGAAGCTGAAAGAGGTGCGTTTGGACCGATCGCACCGTGAAGGTTTGGGTCTCAGCGTCCGAGGAGGATTAGAGTTTGGATGTGGACTCTATATATCTCAGATAGTCAAAGATGGACAAGCTGATAATGTCGGACTTCAGGTTTGTTCTTATTAAATATCAGTTCTTTTATTCCACCTCTTTTTCTGTTTCACTTTATTTTCATACCACCACCCCACTACATGTTTTTCTTTTCCTATAAATGCTCATTTGCAGTGTTTTCCTTATTTGCCATCAGTCTGTAAATGCATGGCTATTCTATGTTCCTTTGTGATGCCCTTGTCTCCGCAGAGTCATAGAAACAGGATCCACTAGATGGGGTTAACCTCATGTTTGTCTGGTCGACTTGCAATACTCAGAACGCCCAAACAAAATTCTAAAAAGCTAATTTAAATTGATGCTTTAAAGCAGCTCATACTGGTGGAATTTCTATGTTTACATCCACTGTTGTGTTTGTACCAGTTAGTTGTATAGAGATGCTAGAGGAGCATGATTTTAGAGGATGCTCTTGATTAGTTGTTTTACACCGACAGCGTGGTGTGTCCAAAAAGTTAACTAAAAGAGCAGCTAAACAAATTTAAAAAATATGACGGCACTGGTTAAAAAGCAAAAGATTATCTACTTAATCTTAATAGAATTAATTGAAGAAGAAGAAAATATCTTTTCTATAGCGCCTCTCAAGATAAAAATCACGAGGCGCTTCACAAAAATTGTAAAATATAAAAAAGAATTAAGAAAATGATTAAAATATATTTGAAATGAGCAAAAAATAGACAATTGGGATTAAAAATGTAAAGAAAGAGAGCGAGTGAATAGGAAAGAGGGAAATCAGTGGATCCTGAGGAATTGACAGTATGTTACATCCCTCTGTTGCCAAGATGAATAAAAACAAATACGTTTTTATTGATTTTTTTTCTTTGTGTGAAGGTTAAAGGACCCCCCCCCCCCCCCCAAAAGAAACAAAACAGAAAAACCACACGAACCATCTAAGGGCCTGAATAGTGTTTAACTATTGAATTTGTTTATTTTTCTTATATTCTAGGCTAATATGGGGTGGGGGGGGGGGGGGGGGGGCATTAGCAATAACTAGAGTGTAGATCAGTTCTTACAGATACATATTTGCTGCTAATTAATCAAAGTTAGCTCGAGTCTAAAGCTATGGTAGTGTGCCTTTTGCACTAAATTCACACACACACACACACACACACACACACACACACACACACACACACACACACGCACACGCACACGCACACGCACACGCACACACACACACACACACAACTAAGGTTATTTTAGAGAGACCGATCAACCTGACAGTAATGCTTTCAGCCCGTGTGAAGAAACCGGAACACCCGGAGAGAACCCAAGCATGCACAGGGAGAACATGCTCACTCCATGCAGAAAGACCCCAGGCTGGGATTTGAACCGAGGCAACAGTACTAACCACTGCACCACTGTGCAGCCCCATTTTATGTTAAACAAAAGGAAATTTTAAGTGGTTAATTAACAGAATTTAAAGAAAATATCCTCCTACACTCTCAACAGTTATGACAACTAGATGTAGGAATGTAGTACAGAAGCCAAAAGGGACCAGAACACCCTCTAATGGTTGGTTCCAGTTGGAGGCATAAGTCCCGCCCCTTCCAAGTAAACCAATGGGACATTGTTTTGATGA